>NW_028260595.1:0-39414 GCF_056163025.1 Triticum urartu
TAAGGGACGAAGACGGGGGTAACATGTCGGATGCGATCATACCAGCACTAAAGCACCGGATCCCATCAGAACTCCGAAGTTAAGCGTGCTTGGGCGAGAGTAGTACTAGGATGGGTGACCTCCTGGGAAGTCCTCGTGTTGCATTCCCTTTTTAAAATTTTTTTGCGCGGCGTGCAAAAGAAAGCTCACGGCCGCGACATATATTTACCACGTTTTATTATTTTGCACGTTTGCGGTAAGTTTTAGCTCGTTGGTCATTATTCACGCGTGTAGCGGCGGGGAAAGCAAAGTACGATCGTCTTTGTAGTGGAGCTGGGAGGGGCAAGCATAAGGGACGAAGACGGGGGTAACATGTCGGATGCGATCATACCAGCACTAAAGCACCGGATCCCATCAGAACTCCGAAGTTAAGCGTGCTTGGGCGAGAGTAGTACTAGGATGGGTGACCTCCTGGGAAGTCCTCGTGTTGCATTCCCTTTTTAAAATTTTTTTGCGCGGCGTGCAAAAGAAAGCTCACGGCCGCGACATATATTTACCACGTTTTATTATTTTGCACGTTTGCGGTAAGTTTTAGCTCGTTGGTCATTATTCACGCGTGTAGCGGCGGGGAAAGCAAAGTACGATCGTCTTTGTAGTGGAGCTGGGAGGGGCAAGCATAAGGGACGAAGACGGGGGTAACATGTCGGATGCGATCATACCAGCACTAAAGCACCGGATCCCATCAGAACTCCGAAGTTAAGCGTGCTTGGGCGAGAGTAGTACTAGGATGGGTGACCTCCTGGGAAGTCCTCGTGTTGCATTCCCTTTTTAAAATTTTTTTGCGCGGCGTGCAAAAGAAAGCTCACGGCCGCGACATATATTTACCACGTTTTATTATTTTGCACGTTTGCGGTAAGTTTTAGCTCGTTGGTCATTATTCACGCGTGTAGCGGCGGGGAAAGCAAAGTACGATCGTCTTTGTAGTGGAGCTGGGAGGGGCAAGCATAAGGGACGAAGACGGGGGTAACATGTCGGATGCGATCATACCAGCACTAAAGCACCGGATCCCATCAGAACTCCGAAGTTAAGCGTGCTTGGGCGAGAGTAGTACTAGGATGGGTGACCTCCTGGGAAGTCCTCGTGTTGCATTCCCTTTTTAAAATTTTTTTGCGCGGCGTGCAAAAGAAAGCTCACGGCCGCGACATATATTTACCACGTTTTATTATTTTGCACGTTTGCGGTAAGTTTTAGCTCGTTGGTCATTATTCACGCGTGTAGCGGCGGGGAAAGCAAAGTACGATCGTCTTTGTAGTGGAGCTGGGAGGGGCAAGCATAAGGGACGAAGACGGGGGTAACATGTCGGATGCGATCATACCAGCACTAAAGCACCGGATCCCATCAGAACTCCGAAGTTAAGCGTGCTTGGGCGAGAGTAGTACTAGGATGGGTGACCTCCTGGGAAGTCCTCGTGTTGCATTCCCTTTTTAAAATTTTTTTGCGCGGCGTGCAAAAGAAAGCTCACGGCCGCGACATATATTTACCACGTTTTATTATTTTGCACGTTTGCGGTAAGTTTTAGCTCGTTGGTCATTATTCACGCGTGTAGCGGCGGGGAAAGCAAAGTACGATCGTCTTTGTAGTGGAGCTGGGAGGGGCAAGCATAAGGGACGAAGACGGGGGTAACATGTCGGATGCGATCATACCAGCACTAAAGCACCGGATCCCATCAGAACTCCGAAGTTAAGCGTGCTTGGGCGAGAGTAGTACTAGGATGGGTGACCTCCTGGGAAGTCCTCGTGTTGCATTCCCTTTTTAAAATTTTTTTGCGCGGCGTGCAAAAGAAAGCTCACGGCCGCGACATATATTTACCACGTTTTATTATTTTGCACGTTTGCGGTAAGTTTTAGCTCGTTGGTCATTATTCACGCGTGTAGCGGCGGGGAAAGCAAAGTACGATCGTCTTTGTAGTGGAGCTGGGAGGGGCAAGCATAAGGGACGAAGACGGGGGTAACATGTCGGATGCGATCATACCAGCACTAAAGCACCGGATCCCATCAGAACTCCGAAGTTAAGCGTGCTTGGGCGAGAGTAGTACTAGGATGGGTGACCTCCTGGGAAGTCCTCGTGTTGCATTCCCTTTTTAAAATTTTTTTGCGCGGCGTGCAAAAGAAAGCTCACGGCCGCGACATATATTTACCACGTTTTATTATTTTGCACGTTTGCGGTAAGTTTTAGCTCGTTGGTCATTATTCACGCGTGTAGCGGCGGGGAAAGCAAAGTACGATCGTCTTTGTAGTGGAGCTGGGAGGGGCAAGCATAAGGGACGAAGACGGGGGTAACATGTCGGATGCGATCATACCAGCACTAAAGCACCGGATCCCATCAGAACTCCGAAGTTAAGCGTGCTTGGGCGAGAGTAGTACTAGGATGGGTGACCTCCTGGGAAGTCCTCGTGTTGCATTCCCTTTTTAAAATTTTTTTGCGCGGCGTGCAAAAGAAAGCTCACGGCCGCGACATATATTTACCACGTTTTATTATTTTGCACGTTTGCGGTAAGTTTTAGCTCGTTGGTCATTATTCACGCGTGTAGCGGCGGGGAAAGCAAAGTACGATCGTCTTTGTAGTGGAGCTGGGAGGGGCAAGCATAAGGGACGAAGACGGGGGTAACATGTCGGATGCGATCATACCAGCACTAAAGCACCGGATCCCATCAGAACTCCGAAGTTAAGCGTGCTTGGGCGAGAGTAGTACTAGGATGGGTGACCTCCTGGGAAGTCCTCGTGTTGCATTCCCTTTTTAAAATTTTTTTGCGCGGCGTGCAAAAGAAAGCTCACGGCCGCGACATATATTTACCACGTTTTATTATTTTGCACGTTTGCGGTAAGTTTTAGCTCGTTGGTCATTATTCACGCGTGTAGCGGCGGGGAAAGCAAAGTACGATCGTCTTTGTAGTGGAGCTGGGAGGGGCAAGCATAAGGGACGAAGACGGGGGTAACATGTCGGATGCGATCATACCAGCACTAAAGCACCGGATCCCATCAGAACTCCGAAGTTAAGCGTGCTTGGGCGAGAGTAGTACTAGGATGGGTGACCTCCTGGGAAGTCCTCGTGTTGCATTCCCTTTTTAAAATTTTTTTGCGCGGCGTGCAAAAGAAAGCTCACGGCCGCGACATATATTTACCACGTTTTATTATTTTGCACGTTTGCGGTAAGTTTTAGCTCGTTGGTCATTATTCACGCGTGTAGCGGCGGGGAAAGCAAAGTACGATCGTCTTTGTAGTGGAGCTGGGAGGGGCAAGCATAAGGGACGAAGACGGGGGTAACATGTCGGATGCGATCATACCAGCACTAAAGCACCGGATCCCATCAGAACTCCGAAGTTAAGCGTGCTTGGGCGAGAGTAGTACTAGGATGGGTGACCTCCTGGGAAGTCCTCGTGTTGCATTCCCTTTTTAAAATTTTTTTGCGCGGCGTGCAAAAGAAAGCTCACGGCCGCGACATATATTTACCACGTTTTATTATTTTGCACGTTTGCGGTAAGTTTTAGCTCGTTGGTCATTATTCACGCGTGTAGCGGCGGGGAAAGCAAAGTACGATCGTCTTTGTAGTGGAGCTGGGAGGGGCAAGCATAAGGGACGAAGACGGGGGTAACATGTCGGATGCGATCATACCAGCACTAAAGCACCGGATCCCATCAGAACTCCGAAGTTAAGCGTGCTTGGGCGAGAGTAGTACTAGGATGGGTGACCTCCTGGGAAGTCCTCGTGTTGCATTCCCTTTTTAAAATTTTTTTGCGCGGCGTGCAAAAGAAAGCTCACGGCCGCGACATATATTTACCACGTTTTATTATTTTGCACGTTTGCGGTAAGTTTTAGCTCGTTGGTCATTATTCACGCGTGTAGCGGCGGGGAAAGCAAAGTACGATCGTCTTTGTAGTGGAGCTGGGAGGGGCAAGCATAAGGGACGAAGACGGGGGTAACATGTCGGATGCGATCATACCAGCACTAAAGCACCGGATCCCATCAGAACTCCGAAGTTAAGCGTGCTTGGGCGAGAGTAGTACTAGGATGGGTGACCTCCTGGGAAGTCCTCGTGTTGCATTCCCTTTTTAAAATTTTTTTGCGCGGCGTGCAAAAGAAAGCTCACGGCCGCGACATATATTTACCACGTTTTATTATTTTGCACGTTTGCGGTAAGTTTTAGCTCGTTGGTCATTATTCACGCGTGTAGCGGCGGGGAAAGCAAAGTACGATCGTCTTTGTAGTGGAGCTGGGAGGGGCAAGCATAAGGGACGAAGACGGGGGTAACATGTCGGATGCGATCATACCAGCACTAAAGCACCGGATCCCATCAGAACTCCGAAGTTAAGCGTGCTTGGGCGAGAGTAGTACTAGGATGGGTGACCTCCTGGGAAGTCCTCGTGTTGCATTCCCTTTTTAAAATTTTTTTGCGCGGCGTGCAAAAGAAAGCTCACGGCCGCGACATATATTTACCACGTTTTATTATTTTGCACGTTTGCGGTAAGTTTTAGCTCGTTGGTCATTATTCACGCGTGTAGCGGCGGGGAAAGCAAAGTACGATCGTCTTTGTAGTGGAGCTGGGAGGGGCAAGCATAAGGGACGAAGACGGGGGTAACATGTCGGATGCGATCATACCAGCACTAAAGCACCGGATCCCATCAGAACTCCGAAGTTAAGCGTGCTTGGGCGAGAGTAGTACTAGGATGGGTGACCTCCTGGGAAGTCCTCGTGTTGCATTCCCTTTTTAAAATTTTTTTGCGCGGCGTGCAAAAGAAAGCTCACGGCCGCGACATATATTTACCACGTTTTATTATTTTGCACGTTTGCGGTAAGTTTTAGCTCGTTGGTCATTATTCACGCGTGTAGCGGCGGGGAAAGCAAAGTACGATCGTCTTTGTAGTGGAGCTGGGAGGGGCAAGCATAAGGGACGAAGACGGGGGTAACATGTCGGATGCGATCATACCAGCACTAAAGCACCGGATCCCATCAGAACTCCGAAGTTAAGCGTGCTTGGGCGAGAGTAGTACTAGGATGGGTGACCTCCTGGGAAGTCCTCGTGTTGCATTCCCTTTTTAAAATTTTTTTGCGCGGCGTGCAAAAGAAAGCTCACGGCCGCGACATATATTTACCACGTTTTATTATTTTGCACGTTTGCGGTAAGTTTTAGCTCGTTGGTCATTATTCACGCGTGTAGCGGCGGGGAAAGCAAAGTACGATCGTCTTTGTAGTGGAGCTGGGAGGGGCAAGCATAAGGGACGAAGACGGGGGTAACATGTCGGATGCGATCATACCAGCACTAAAGCACCGGATCCCATCAGAACTCCGAAGTTAAGCGTGCTTGGGCGAGAGTAGTACTAGGATGGGTGACCTCCTGGGAAGTCCTCGTGTTGCATTCCCTTTTTAAAATTTTTTTGCGCGGCGTGCAAAAGAAAGCTCACGGCCGCGACATATATTTACCACGTTTTATTATTTTGCACGTTTGCGGTAAGTTTTAGCTCGTTGGTCATTATTCACGCGTGTAGCGGCGGGGAAAGCAAAGTACGATCGTCTTTGTAGTGGAGCTGGGAGGGGCAAGCATAAGGGACGAAGACGGGGGTAACATGTCGGATGCGATCATACCAGCACTAAAGCACCGGATCCCATCAGAACTCCGAAGTTAAGCGTGCTTGGGCGAGAGTAGTACTAGGATGGGTGACCTCCTGGGAAGTCCTCGTGTTGCATTCCCTTTTTAAAATTTTTTTGCGCGGCGTGCAAAAGAAAGCTCACGGCCGCGACATATATTTACCACGTTTTATTATTTTGCACGTTTGCGGTAAGTTTTAGCTCGTTGGTCATTATTCACGCGTGTAGCGGCGGGGAAAGCAAAGTACGATCGTCTTTGTAGTGGAGCTGGGAGGGGCAAGCATAAGGGACGAAGACGGGGGTAACATGTCGGATGCGATCATACCAGCACTAAAGCACCGGATCCCATCAGAACTCCGAAGTTAAGCGTGCTTGGGCGAGAGTAGTACTAGGATGGGTGACCTCCTGGGAAGTCCTCGTGTTGCATTCCCTTTTTAAAATTTTTTTGCGCGGCGTGCAAAAGAAAGCTCACGGCCGCGACATATATTTACCACGTTTTATTATTTTGCACGTTTGCGGTAAGTTTTAGCTCGTTGGTCATTATTCACGCGTGTAGCGGCGGGGAAAGCAAAGTACGATCGTCTTTGTAGTGGAGCTGGGAGGGGCAAGCATAAGGGACGAAGACGGGGGTAACATGTCGGATGCGATCATACCAGCACTAAAGCACCGGATCCCATCAGAACTCCGAAGTTAAGCGTGCTTGGGCGAGAGTAGTACTAGGATGGGTGACCTCCTGGGAAGTCCTCGTGTTGCATTCCCTTTTTAAAATTTTTTTGCGCGGCGTGCAAAAGAAAGCTCACGGCCGCGACATATATTTACCACGTTTTATTATTTTGCACGTTTGCGGTAAGTTTTAGCTCGTTGGTCATTATTCACGCGTGTAGCGGCGGGGAAAGCAAAGTACGATCGTCTTTGTAGTGGAGCTGGGAGGGGCAAGCATAAGGGACGAAGACGGGGGTAACATGTCGGATGCGATCATACCAGCACTAAAGCACCGGATCCCATCAGAACTCCGAAGTTAAGCGTGCTTGGGCGAGAGTAGTACTAGGATGGGTGACCTCCTGGGAAGTCCTCGTGTTGCATTCCCTTTTTAAAATTTTTTTGCGCGGCGTGCAAAAGAAAGCTCACGGCCGCGACATATATTTACCACGTTTTATTATTTTGCACGTTTGCGGTAAGTTTTAGCTCGTTGGTCATTATTCACGCGTGTAGCGGCGGGGAAAGCAAAGTACGATCGTCTTTGTAGTGGAGCTGGGAGGGGCAAGCATAAGGGACGAAGACGGGGGTAACATGTCGGATGCGATCATACCAGCACTAAAGCACCGGATCCCATCAGAACTCCGAAGTTAAGCGTGCTTGGGCGAGAGTAGTACTAGGATGGGTGACCTCCTGGGAAGTCCTCGTGTTGCATTCCCTTTTTAAAATTTTTTTGCGCGGCGTGCAAAAGAAAGCTCACGGCCGCGACATATATTTACCACGTTTTATTATTTTGCACGTTTGCGGTAAGTTTTAGCTCGTTGGTCATTATTCACGCGTGTAGCGGCGGGGAAAGCAAAGTACGATCGTCTTTGTAGTGGAGCTGGGAGGGGCAAGCATAAGGGACGAAGACGGGGGTAACATGTCGGATGCGATCATACCAGCACTAAAGCACCGGATCCCATCAGAACTCCGAAGTTAAGCGTGCTTGGGCGAGAGTAGTACTAGGATGGGTGACCTCCTGGGAAGTCCTCGTGTTGCATTCCCTTTTTAAAATTTTTTTGCGCGGCGTGCAAAAGAAAGCTCACGGCCGCGACATATATTTACCACGTTTTATTATTTTGCACGTTTGCGGTAAGTTTTAGCTCGTTGGTCATTATTCACGCGTGTAGCGGCGGGGAAAGCAAAGTACGATCGTCTTTGTAGTGGAGCTGGGAGGGGCAAGCATAAGGGACGAAGACGGGGGTAACATGTCGGATGCGATCATACCAGCACTAAAGCACCGGATCCCATCAGAACTCCGAAGTTAAGCGTGCTTGGGCGAGAGTAGTACTAGGATGGGTGACCTCCTGGGAAGTCCTCGTGTTGCATTCCCTTTTTAAAATTTTTTTGCGCGGCGTGCAAAAGAAAGCTCACGGCCGCGACATATATTTACCACGTTTTATTATTTTGCACGTTTGCGGTAAGTTTTAGCTCGTTGGTCATTATTCACGCGTGTAGCGGCGGGGAAAGCAAAGTACGATCGTCTTTGTAGTGGAGCTGGGAGGGGCAAGCATAAGGGACGAAGACGGGGGTAACATGTCGGATGCGATCATACCAGCACTAAAGCACCGGATCCCATCAGAACTCCGAAGTTAAGCGTGCTTGGGCGAGAGTAGTACTAGGATGGGTGACCTCCTGGGAAGTCCTCGTGTTGCATTCCCTTTTTAAAATTTTTTTGCGCGGCGTGCAAAAGAAAGCTCACGGCCGCGACATATATTTACCACGTTTTATTATTTTGCACGTTTGCGGTAAGTTTTAGCTCGTTGGTCATTATTCACGCGTGTAGCGGCGGGGAAAGCAAAGTACGATCGTCTTTGTAGTGGAGCTGGGAGGGGCAAGCATAAGGGACGAAGACGGGGGTAACATGTCGGATGCGATCATACCAGCACTAAAGCACCGGATCCCATCAGAACTCCGAAGTTAAGCGTGCTTGGGCGAGAGTAGTACTAGGATGGGTGACCTCCTGGGAAGTCCTCGTGTTGCATTCCCTTTTTAAAATTTTTTTGCGCGGCGTGCAAAAGAAAGCTCACGGCCGCGACATATATTTACCACGTTTTATTATTTTGCACGTTTGCGGTAAGTTTTAGCTCGTTGGTCATTATTCACGCGTGTAGCGGCGGGGAAAGCAAAGTACGATCGTCTTTGTAGTGGAGCTGGGAGGGGCAAGCATAAGGGACGAAGACGGGGGTAACATGTCGGATGCGATCATACCAGCACTAAAGCACCGGATCCCATCAGAACTCCGAAGTTAAGCGTGCTTGGGCGAGAGTAGTACTAGGATGGGTGACCTCCTGGGAAGTCCTCGTGTTGCATTCCCTTTTTAAAATTTTTTTGCGCGGCGTGCAAAAGAAAGCTCACGGCCGCGACATATATTTACCACGTTTTATTATTTTGCACGTTTGCGGTAAGTTTTAGCTCGTTGGTCATTATTCACGCGTGTAGCGGCGGGGAAAGCAAAGTACGATCGTCTTTGTAGTGGAGCTGGGAGGGGCAAGCATAAGGGACGAAGACGGGGGTAACATGTCGGATGCGATCATACCAGCACTAAAGCACCGGATCCCATCAGAACTCCGAAGTTAAGCGTGCTTGGGCGAGAGTAGTACTAGGATGGGTGACCTCCTGGGAAGTCCTCGTGTTGCATTCCCTTTTTAAAATTTTTTTGCGCGGCGTGCAAAAGAAAGCTCACGGCCGCGACATATATTTACCACGTTTTATTATTTTGCACGTTTGCGGTAAGTTTTAGCTCGTTGGTCATTATTCACGCGTGTAGCGGCGGGGAAAGCAAAGTACGATCGTCTTTGTAGTGGAGCTGGGAGGGGCAAGCATAAGGGACGAAGACGGGGGTAACATGTCGGATGCGATCATACCAGCACTAAAGCACCGGATCCCATCAGAACTCCGAAGTTAAGCGTGCTTGGGCGAGAGTAGTACTAGGATGGGTGACCTCCTGGGAAGTCCTCGTGTTGCATTCCCTTTTTAAAATTTTTTTGCGCGGCGTGCAAAAGAAAGCTCACGGCCGCGACATATATTTACCACGTTTTATTATTTTGCACGTTTGCGGTAAGTTTTAGCTCGTTGGTCATTATTCACGCGTGTAGCGGCGGGGAAAGCAAAGTACGATCGTCTTTGTAGTGGAGCTGGGAGGGGCAAGCATAAGGGACGAAGACGGGGGTAACATGTCGGATGCGATCATACCAGCACTAAAGCACCGGATCCCATCAGAACTCCGAAGTTAAGCGTGCTTGGGCGAGAGTAGTACTAGGATGGGTGACCTCCTGGGAAGTCCTCGTGTTGCATTCCCTTTTTAAAATTTTTTTGCGCGGCGTGCAAAAGAAAGCTCACGGCCGCGACATATATTTACCACGTTTTATTATTTTGCACGTTTGCGGTAAGTTTTAGCTCGTTGGTCATTATTCACGCGTGTAGCGGCGGGGAAAGCAAAGTACGATCGTCTTTGTAGTGGAGCTGGGAGGGGCAAGCATAAGGGACGAAGACGGGGGTAACATGTCGGATGCGATCATACCAGCACTAAAGCACCGGATCCCATCAGAACTCCGAAGTTAAGCGTGCTTGGGCGAGAGTAGTACTAGGATGGGTGACCTCCTGGGAAGTCCTCGTGTTGCATTCCCTTTTTAAAATTTTTTTGCGCGGCGTGCAAAAGAAAGCTCACGGCCGCGACATATATTTACCACGTTTTATTATTTTGCACGTTTGCGGTAAGTTTTAGCTCGTTGGTCATTATTCACGCGTGTAGCGGCGGGGAAAGCAAAGTACGATCGTCTTTGTAGTGGAGCTGGGAGGGGCAAGCATAAGGGACGAAGACGGGGGTAACATGTCGGATGCGATCATACCAGCACTAAAGCACCGGATCCCATCAGAACTCCGAAGTTAAGCGTGCTTGGGCGAGAGTAGTACTAGGATGGGTGACCTCCTGGGAAGTCCTCGTGTTGCATTCCCTTTTTAAAATTTTTTTGCGCGGCGTGCAAAAGAAAGCTCACGGCCGCGACATATATTTACCACGTTTTATTATTTTGCACGTTTGCGGTAAGTTTTAGCTCGTTGGTCATTATTCACGCGTGTAGCGGCGGGGAAAGCAAAGTACGATCGTCTTTGTAGTGGAGCTGGGAGGGGCAAGCATAAGGGACGAAGACGGGGGTAACATGTCGGATGCGATCATACCAGCACTAAAGCACCGGATCCCATCAGAACTCCGAAGTTAAGCGTGCTTGGGCGAGAGTAGTACTAGGATGGGTGACCTCCTGGGAAGTCCTCGTGTTGCATTCCCTTTTTAAAATTTTTTTGCGCGGCGTGCAAAAGAAAGCTCACGGCCGCGACATATATTTACCACGTTTTATTATTTTGCACGTTTGCGGTAAGTTTTAGCTCGTTGGTCATTATTCACGCGTGTAGCGGCGGGGAAAGCAAAGTACGATCGTCTTTGTAGTGGAGCTGGGAGGGGCAAGCATAAGGGACGAAGACGGGGGTAACATGTCGGATGCGATCATACCAGCACTAAAGCACCGGATCCCATCAGAACTCCGAAGTTAAGCGTGCTTGGGCGAGAGTAGTACTAGGATGGGTGACCTCCTGGGAAGTCCTCGTGTTGCATTCCCTTTTTAAAATTTTTTTGCGCGGCGTGCAAAAGAAAGCTCACGGCCGCGACATATATTTACCACGTTTTATTATTTTGCACGTTTGCGGTAAGTTTTAGCTCGTTGGTCATTATTCACGCGTGTAGCGGCGGGGAAAGCAAAGTACGATCGTCTTTGTAGTGGAGCTGGGAGGGGCAAGCATAAGGGACGAAGACGGGGGTAACATGTCGGATGCGATCATACCAGCACTAAAGCACCGGATCCCATCAGAACTCCGAAGTTAAGCGTGCTTGGGCGAGAGTAGTACTAGGATGGGTGACCTCCTGGGAAGTCCTCGTGTTGCATTCCCTTTTTAAAATTTTTTTGCGCGGCGTGCAAAAGAAAGCTCACGGCCGCGACATATATTTACCACGTTTTATTATTTTGCACGTTTGCGGTAAGTTTTAGCTCGTTGGTCATTATTCACGCGTGTAGCGGCGGGGAAAGCAAAGTACGATCGTCTTTGTAGTGGAGCTGGGAGGGGCAAGCATAAGGGACGAAGACGGGGGTAACATGTCGGATGCGATCATACCAGCACTAAAGCACCGGATCCCATCAGAACTCCGAAGTTAAGCGTGCTTGGGCGAGAGTAGTACTAGGATGGGTGACCTCCTGGGAAGTCCTCGTGTTGCATTCCCTTTTTAAAATTTTTTTGCGCGGCGTGCAAAAGAAAGCTCACGGCCGCGACATATATTTACCACGTTTTATTATTTTGCACGTTTGCGGTAAGTTTTAGCTCGTTGGTCATTATTCACGCGTGTAGCGGCGGGGAAAGCAAAGTACGATCGTCTTTGTAGTGGAGCTGGGAGGGGCAAGCATAAGGGACGAAGACGGGGGTAACATGTCGGATGCGATCATACCAGCACTAAAGCACCGGATCCCATCAGAACTCCGAAGTTAAGCGTGCTTGGGCGAGAGTAGTACTAGGATGGGTGACCTCCTGGGAAGTCCTCGTGTTGCATTCCCTTTTTAAAATTTTTTTGCGCGGCGTGCAAAAGAAAGCTCACGGCCGCGACATATATTTACCACGTTTTATTATTTTGCACGTTTGCGGTAAGTTTTAGCTCGTTGGTCATTATTCACGCGTGTAGCGGCGGGGAAAGCAAAGTACGATCGTCTTTGTAGTGGAGCTGGGAGGGGCAAGCATAAGGGACGAAGACGGGGGTAACATGTCGGATGCGATCATACCAGCACTAAAGCACCGGATCCCATCAGAACTCCGAAGTTAAGCGTGCTTGGGCGAGAGTAGTACTAGGATGGGTGACCTCCTGGGAAGTCCTCGTGTTGCATTCCCTTTTTAAAATTTTTTTGCGCGGCGTGCAAAAGAAAGCTCACGGCCGCGACATATATTTACCACGTTTTATTATTTTGCACGTTTGCGGTAAGTTTTAGCTCGTTGGTCATTATTCACGCGTGTAGCGGCGGGGAAAGCAAAGTACGATCGTCTTTGTAGTGGAGCTGGGAGGGGCAAGCATAAGGGACGAAGACGGGGGTAACATGTCGGATGCGATCATACCAGCACTAAAGCACCGGATCCCATCAGAACTCCGAAGTTAAGCGTGCTTGGGCGAGAGTGGGTGACCTCCTGGGAAGTCCTCGTGTTGCATTCCCTTTTTAAAATTTTTTTGCGCGGCGTGCAAAAGAAAGCTCACGGCCGCGACATATATTTACCACGTTTTATTATTTTGCACGTTTGCGGTAAGTTTTAGCTCGTTGGTCATTATTCACGCGTGTAGCGGCGGGGAAAGCAAAGTACGATCGTCTTTGTAGTGGAGCTGGGAGGGGCAAGCATAAGGGACGAAGACGGGGGTAACATGTCGGATGCGATCATACCAGCACTAAAGCACCGGATCCCATCAGAACTCCGAAGTTAAGCGTGCTTGGGCGAGAGTAGTACTAGGATGGGTGACCTCCTGGGAAGTCCTCGTGTTGCATTCCCTTTTTAAAATTTTTTTGCGCGGCGTGCAAAAGAAAGCTCACGGCCGCGACATATATTTACCACGTTTTATTATTTTGCACGTTTGCGGTAAGTTTTAGCTCGTTGGTCATTATTCACGCGTGTAGCGGCGGGGAAAGCAAAGTACGATCGTCTTTGTAGTGGAGCTGGGAGGGGCAAGCATAAGGGACGAAGACGGGGGTAACATGTCGGATGCGATCATACCAGCACTAAAGCACCGGATCCCATCAGAACTCCGAAGTTAAGCGTGCTTGGGCGAGAGTAGTACTAGGATGGGTGACCTCCTGGGAAGTCCTCGTGTTGCATTCCCTTTTTAAAATTTTTTTGCGCGGCGTGCAAAAGAAAGCTCACGGCCGCGACATATATTTACCACGTTTTATTATTTTGCACGTTTGCGGTAAGTTTTAGCTCGTTGGTCATTATTCACGCGTGTAGCGGCGGGGAAAGCAAAGTACGATCGTCTTTGTAGTGGAGCTGGGAGGGGCAAGCATAAGGGACGAAGACGGGGGTAACATGTCGGATGCGATCATACCAGCACTAAAGCACCGGATCCCATCAGAACTCCGAAGTTAAGCGTGCTTGGGCGAGAGTAGTACTAGGATGGGTGACCTCCTGGGAAGTCCTCGTGTTGCATTCCCTTTTTAAAATTTTTTTGCGCGGCGTGCAAAAGAAAGCTCACGGCCGCGACATATATTTACCACGTTTTATTATTTTGCACGTTTGCGGTAAGTTTTAGCTCGTTGGTCATTATTCACGCGTGTAGCGGCGGGGAAAGCAAAGTACGATCGTCTTTGTAGTGGAGCTGGGAGGGGCAAGCATAAGGGACGAAGACGGGGGTAACATGTCGGATGCGATCATACCAGCACTAAAGCACCGGATCCCATCAGAACTCCGAAGTTAAGCGTGCTTGGGCGAGAGTAGTACTAGGATGGGTGACCTCCTGGGAAGTCCTCGTGTTGCATTCCCTTTTTAAAATTTTTTTGCGCGGCGTGCAAAAGAAAGCTCACGGCCGCGACATATATTTACCACGTTTTATTATTTTGCACGTTTGCGGTAAGTTTTAGCTCGTTGGTCATTATTCACGCGTGTAGCGGCGGGGAAAGCAAAGTACGATCGTCTTTGTAGTGGAGCTGGGAGGGGCAAGCATAAGGGACGAAGACGGGGGTAACATGTCGGATGCGATCATACCAGCACTAAAGCACCGGATCCCATCAGAACTCCGAAGTTAAGCGTGCTTGGGCGAGAGTAGTACTAGGATGGGTGACCTCCTGGGAAGTCCTCGTGTTGCATTCCCTTTTTAAAATTTTTTTGCGCGGCGTGCAAAAGAAAGCTCACGGCCGCGACATATATTTACCACGTTTTATTATTTTGCACGTTTGCGGTAAGTTTTAGCTCGTTGGTCATTATTCACGCGTGTAGCGGCGGGGAAAGCAAAGTACGATCGTCTTTGTAGTGGAGCTGGGAGGGGCAAGCATAAGGGACGAAGACGGGGGTAACATGTCGGATGCGATCATACCAGCACTAAAGCACCGGATCCCATCAGAACTCCGAAGTTAAGCGTGCTTGGGCGAGAGTAGTACTAGGATGGGTGACCTCCTGGGAAGTCCTCGTGTTGCATTCCCTTTTTAAAATTTTTTTGCGCGGCGTGCAAAAGAAAGCTCACGGCCGCGACATATATTTACCACGTTTTATTATTTTGCACGTTTGCGGTAAGTTTTAGCTCGTTGGTCATTATTCACGCGTGTAGCGGCGGGGAAAGCAAAGTACGATCGTCTTTGTAGTGGAGCTGGGAGGGGCAAGCATAAGGGACGAAGACGGGGGTAACATGTCGGATGCGATCATACCAGCACTAAAGCACCGGATCCCATCAGAACTCCGAAGTTAAGCGTGCTTGGGCGAGAGTAGTACTAGGATGGGTGACCTCCTGGGAAGTCCTCGTGTTGCATTCCCTTTTTAAAATTTTTTTGCGCGGCGTGCAAAAGAAAGCTCACGGCCGCGACATATATTTACCACGTTTTATTATTTTGCACGTTTGCGGTAAGTTTTAGCTCGTTGGTCATTATTCACGCGTGTAGCGGCGGGGAAAGCAAAGTACGATCGTCTTTGTAGTGGAGCTGGGAGGGGCAAGCATAAGGGACGAAGACGGGGGTAACATGTCGGATGCGATCATACCAGCACTAAAGCACCGGATCCCATCAGAACTCCGAAGTTAAGCGTGCTTGGGCGAGAGTAGTACTAGGATGGGTGACCTCCTGGGAAGTCCTCGTGTTGCATTCCCTTTTTAAAATTTTTTTGCGCGGCGTGCAAAAGAAAGCTCACGGCCGCGACATATATTTACCACGTTTTATTATTTTGCACGTTTGCGGTAAGTTTTAGCTCGTTGGTCATTATTCACGCGTGTAGCGGCGGGGAAAGCAAAGTACGATCGTCTTTGTAGTGGAGCTGGGAGGGGCAAGCATAAGGGACGAAGACGGGGGTAACATGTCGGATGCGATCATACCAGCACTAAAGCACCGGATCCCATCAGAACTCCGAAGTTAAGCGTGCTTGGGCGAGAGTAGTACTAGGATGGGTGACCTCCTGGGAAGTCCTCGTGTTGCATTCCCTTTTTAAAATTTTTTTGCGCGGCGTGCAAAAGAAAGCTCACGGCCGCGACATATATTTACCACGTTTTATTATTTTGCACGTTTGCGGTAAGTTTTAGCTCGTTGGTCATTATTCACGCGTGTAGCGGCGGGGAAAGCAAAGTACGATCGTCTTTGTAGTGGAGCTGGGAGGGGCAAGCATAAGGGACGAAGACGGGGGTAACATGTCGGATGCGATCATACCAGCACTAAAGCACCGGATCCCATCAGAACTCCGAAGTTAAGCGTGCTTGGGCGAGAGTAGTACTAGGATGGGTGACCTCCTGGGAAGTCCTCGTGTTGCATTCCCTTTTTAAAATTTTTTTGCGCGGCGTGCAAAAGAAAGCTCACGGCCGCGACATATATTTACCACGTTTTATTATTTTGCACGTTTGCGGTAAGTTTTAGCTCGTTGGTCATTATTCACGCGTGTAGCGGCGGGGAAAGCAAAGTACGATCGTCTTTGTAGTGGAGCTGGGAGGGGCAAGCATAAGGGACGAAGACGGGGGTAACATGTCGGATGCGATCATACCAGCACTAAAGCACCGGATCCCATCAGAACTCCGAAGTTAAGCGTGCTTGGGCGAGAGTAGTACTAGGATGGGTGACCTCCTGGGAAGTCCTCGTGTTGCATTCCCTTTTTAAAATTTTTTTGCGCGGCGTGCAAAAGAAAGCTCACGGCCGCGACATATATTTACCACGTTTTATTATTTTGCACGTTTGCGGTAAGTTTTAGCTCGTTGGTCATTATTCACGCGTGTAGCGGCGGGGAAAGCAAAGTACGATCGTCTTTGTAGTGGAGCTGGGAGGGGCAAGCATAAGGGACGAAGACGGGGGTAACATGTCGGATGCGATCATACCAGCACTAAAGCACCGGATCCCATCAGAACTCCGAAGTTAAGCGTGCTTGGGCGAGAGTAGTACTAGGATGGGTGACCTCCTGGGAAGTCCTCGTGTTGCATTCCCTTTTTAAAATTTTTTTGCGCGGCGTGCAAAAGAAAGCTCACGGCCGCGACATATATTTACCACGTTTTATTATTTTGCACGTTTGCGGTAAGTTTTAGCTCGTTGGTCATTATTCACGCGTGTAGCGGCGGGGAAAGCAAAGTACGATCGTCTTTGTAGTGGAGCTGGGAGGGGCAAGCATAAGGGACGAAGACGGGGGTAACATGTCGGATGCGATCATACCAGCACTAAAGCACCGGATCCCATCAGAACTCCGAAGTTAAGCGTGCTTGGGCGAGAGTAGTACTAGGATGGGTGACCTCCTGGGAAGTCCTCGTGTTGCATTCCCTTTTTAAAATTTTTTTGCGCGGCGTGCAAAAGAAAGCTCACGGCCGCGACATATATTTACCACGTTTTATTATTTTGCACGTTTGCGGTAAGTTTTAGCTCGTTGGTCATTATTCACGCGTGTAGCGGCGGGGAAAGCAAAGTACGATCGTCTTTGTAGTGGAGCTGGGAGGGGCAAGCATAAGGGACGAAGACGGGGGTAACATGTCGGATGCGATCATACCAGCACTAAAGCACCGGATCCCATCAGAACTCCGAAGTTAAGCGTGCTTGGGCGAGAGTAGTACTAGGATGGGTGACCTCCTGGGAAGTCCTCGTGTTGCATTCCCTTTTTAAAATTTTTTTGCGCGGCGTGCAAAAGAAAGCTCACGGCCGCGACATATATTTACCACGTTTTATTATTTTGCACGTTTGCGGTAAGTTTTAGCTCGTTGGTCATTATTCACGCGTGTAGCGGCGGGGAAAGCAAAGTACGATCGTCTTTGTAGTGGAGCTGGGAGGGGCAAGCATAAGGGACGAAGACGGGGGTAACATGTCGGATGCGATCATACCAGCACTAAAGCACCGGATCCCATCAGAACTCCGAAGTTAAGCGTGCTTGGGCGAGAGTAGTACTAGGATGGGTGACCTCCTGGGAAGTCCTCGTGTTGCATTCCCTTTTTAAAATTTTTTTGCGCGGCGTGCAAAAGAAAGCTCACGGCCGCGACATATATTTACCACGTTTTATTATTTTGCACGTTTGCGGTAAGTTTTAGCTCGTTGGTCATTATTCACGCGTGTAGCGGCGGGGAAAGCAAAGTACGATCGTCTTTGTAGTGGAGCTGGGAGGGGCAAGCATAAGGGACGAAGACGGGGGTAACATGTCGGATGCGATCATACCAGCACTAAAGCACCGGATCCCATCAGAACTCCGAAGTTAAGCGTGCTTGGGCGAGAGTAGTACTAGGATGGGTGACCTCCTGGGAAGTCCTCGTGTTGCATTCCCTTTTTAAAATTTTTTTGCGCGGCGTGCAAAAGAAAGCTCACGGCCGCGACATATATTTACCACGTTTTATTATTTTGCACGTTTGCGGTAAGTTTTAGCTCGTTGGTCATTATTCACGCGTGTAGCGGCGGGGAAAGCAAAGTACGATCGTCTTTGTAGTGGAGCTGGGAGGGGCAAGCATAAGGGACGAAGACGGGGGTAACATGTCGGATGCGATCATACCAGCACTAAAGCACCGGATCCCATCAGAACTCCGAAGTTAAGCGTGCTTGGGCGAGAGTAGTACTAGGATGGGTGACCTCCTGGGAAGTCCTCGTGTTGCATTCCCTTTTTAAAATTTTTTTGCGCGGCGTGCAAAAGAAAGCTCACGGCCGCGACATATATTTACCACGTTTTATTATTTTGCACGTTTGCGGTAAGTTTTAGCTCGTTGGTCATTATTCACGCGTGTAGCGGCGGGGAAAGCAAAGTACGATCGTCTTTGTAGTGGAGCTGGGAGGGGCAAGCATAAGGGACGAAGACGGGGGTAACATGTCGGATGCGATCATACCAGCACTAAAGCACCGGATCCCATCAGAACTCCGAAGTTAAGCGTGCTTGGGCGAGAGTAGTACTAGGATGGGTGACCTCCTGGGAAGTCCTCGTGTTGCATTCCCTTTTTAAAATTTTTTTGCGCGGCGTGCAAAAGAAAGCTCACGGCCGCGACATATATTTACCACGTTTTATTATTTTGCACGTTTGCGGTAAGTTTTAGCTCGTTGGTCATTATTCACGCGTGTAGCGGCGGGGAAAGCAAAGTACGATCGTCTTTGTAGTGGAGCTGGGAGGGGCAAGCATAAGGGACGAAGACGGGGGTAACATGTCGGATGCGATCATACCAGCACTAAAGCACCGGATCCCATCAGAACTCCGAAGTTAAGCGTGCTTGGGCGAGAGTAGTACTAGGATGGGTGACCTCCTGGGAAGTCCTCGTGTTGCATTCCCTTTTTAAAATTTTTTTGCGCGGCGTGCAAAAGAAAGCTCACGGCCGCGACATATATTTACCACGTTTTATTATTTTGCACGTTTGCGGTAAGTTTTAGCTCGTTGGTCATTATTCACGCGTGTAGCGGCGGGGAAAGCAAAGTACGATCGTCTTTGTAGTGGAGCTGGGAGGGGCAAGCATAAGGGACGAAGACGGGGGTAACATGTCGGATGCGATCATACCAGCACTAAAGCACCGGATCCCATCAGAACTCCGAAGTTAAGCGTGCTTGGGCGAGAGTAGTACTAGGATGGGTGACCTCCTGGGAAGTCCTCGTGTTGCATTCCCTTTTTAAAATTTTTTTGCGCGGCGTGCAAAAGAAAGCTCACGGCCGCGACATATATTTACCACGTTTTATTATTTTGCACGTTTGCGGTAAGTTTTAGCTCGTTGGTCATTATTCACGCGTGTAGCGGCGGGGAAAGCAAAGTACGATCGTCTTTGTAGTGGAGCTGGGAGGGGCAAGCATAAGGGACGAAGACGGGGGTAACATGTCGGATGCGATCATACCAGCACTAAAGCACCGGATCCCATCAGAACTCCGAAGTTAAGCGTGCTTGGGCGAGAGTAGTACTAGGATGGGTGACCTCCTGGGAAGTCCTCGTGTTGCATTCCCTTTTTAAAATTTTTTTGCGCGGCGTGCAAAAGAAAGCTCACGGCCGCGACATATATTTACCACGTTTTATTATTTTGCACGTTTGCGGTAAGTTTTAGCTCGTTGGTCATTATTCACGCGTGTAGCGGCGGGGAAAGCAAAGTACGATCGTCTTTGTAGTGGAGCTGGGAGGGGCAAGCATAAGGGACGAAGACGGGGGTAACATGTCGGATGCGATCATACCAGCACTAAAGCACCGGATCCCATCAGAACTCCGAAGTTAAGCGTGCTTGGGCGAGAGTAGTACTAGGATGGGTGACCTCCTGGGAAGTCCTCGTGTTGCATTCCCTTTTTAAAATTTTTTTGCGCGGCGTGCAAAAGAAAGCTCACGGCCGCGACATATATTTACCACGTTTTATTATTTTGCACGTTTGCGGTAAGTTTTAGCTCGTTGGTCATTATTCACGCGTGTAGCGGCGGGGAAAGCAAAGTACGATCGTCTTTGTAGTGGAGCTGGGAGGGGCAAGCATAAGGGACGAAGACGGGGGTAACATGTCGGATGCGATCATACCAGCACTAAAGCACCGGATCCCATCAGAACTCCGAAGTTAAGCGTGCTTGGGCGAGAGTAGTACTAGGATGGGTGACCTCCTGGGAAGTCCTCGTGTTGCATTCCCTTTTTAAAATTTTTTTGCGCGGCGTGCAAAAGAAAGCTCACGGCCGCGACATATATTTACCACGTTTTATTATTTTGCACGTTTGCGGTAAGTTTTAGCTCGTTGGTCATTATTCACGCGTGTAGCGGCGGGGAAAGCAAAGTACGATCGTCTTTGTAGTGGAGCTGGGAGGGGCAAGCATAAGGGACGAAGACGGGGGTAACATGTCGGATGCGATCATACCAGCACTAAAGCACCGGATCCCATCAGAACTCCGAAGTTAAGCGTGCTTGGGCGAGAGTAGTACTAGGATGGGTGACCTCCTGGGAAGTCCTCGTGTTGCATTCCCTTTTTAAAATTTTTTTGCGCGGCGTGCAAAAGAAAGCTCACGGCCGCGACATATATTTACCACGTTTTATTATTTTGCACGTTTGCGGTAAGTTTTAGCTCGTTGGTCATTATTCACGCGTGTAGCGGCGGGGAAAGCAAAGTACGATCGTCTTTGTAGTGGAGCTGGGAGGGGCAAGCATAAGGGACGAAGACGGGGGTAACATGTCGGATGCGATCATACCAGCACTAAAGCACCGGATCCCATCAGAACTCCGAAGTTAAGCGTGCTTGGGCGAGAGTAGTACTAGGATGGGTGACCTCCTGGGAAGTCCTCGTGTTGCATTCCCTTTTTAAAATTTTTTTGCGCGGCGTGCAAAAGAAAGCTCACGGCCGCGACATATATTTACCACGTTTTATTATTTTGCACGTTTGCGGTAAGTTTTAGCTCGTTGGTCATTATTCACGCGTGTAGCGGCGGGGAAAGCAAAGTACGATCGTCTTTGTAGTGGAGCTGGGAGGGGCAAGCATAAGGGACGAAGACGGGGGTAACATGTCGGATGCGATCATACCAGCACTAAAGCACCGGATCCCATCAGAACTCCGAAGTTAAGCGTGCTTGGGCGAGAGTAGTACTAGGATGGGTGACCTCCTGGGAAGTCCTCGTGTTGCATTCCCTTTTTAAAATTTTTTTGCGCGGCGTGCAAAAGAAAGCTCACGGCCGCGACATATATTTACCACGTTTTATTATTTTGCACGTTTGCGGTAAGTTTTAGCTCGTTGGTCATTATTCACGCGTGTAGCGGCGGGGAAAGCAAAGTACGATCGTCTTTGTAGTGGAGCTGGGAGGGGCAAGCATAAGGGACGAAGACGGGGGTAACATGTCGGATGCGATCATACCAGCACTAAAGCACCGGATCCCATCAGAACTCCGAAGTTAAGCGTGCTTGGGCGAGAGTAGTACTAGGATGGGTGACCTCCTGGGAAGTCCTCGTGTTGCATTCCCTTTTTAAAATTTTTTTGCGCGGCGTGCAAAAGAAAGCTCACGGCCGCGACATATATTTACCACGTTTTATTATTTTGCACGTTTGCGGTAAGTTTTAGCTCGTTGGTCATTATTCACGCGTGTAGCGGCGGGGAAAGCAAAGTACGATCGTCTTTGTAGTGGAGCTGGGAGGGGCAAGCATAAGGGACGAAGACGGGGGTAACATGTCGGATGCGATCATACCAGCACTAAAGCACCGGATCCCATCAGAACTCCGAAGTTAAGCGTGCTTGGGCGAGAGTAGTACTAGGATGGGTGACCTCCTGGGAAGTCCTCGTGTTGCATTCCCTTTTTAAAATTTTTTTGCGCGGCGTGCAAAAGAAAGCTCACGGCCGCGACATATATTTACCACGTTTTATTATTTTGCACGTTTGCGGTAAGTTTTAGCTCGTTGGTCATTATTCACGCGTGTAGCGGCGGGGAAAGCAAAGTACGATCGTCTTTGTAGTGGAGCTGGGAGGGGCAAGCATAAGGGACGAAGACGGGGGTAACATGTCGGATGCGATCATACCAGCACTAAAGCACCGGATCCCATCAGAACTCCGAAGTTAAGCGTGCTTGGGCGAGAGTAGTACTAGGATGGGTGACCTCCTGGGAAGTCCTCGTGTTGCATTCCCTTTTTAAAATTTTTTTGCGCGGCGTGCAAAAGAAAGCTCACGGCCGCGACATATATTTACCACGTTTTATTATTTTGCACGTTTGCGGTAAGTTTTAGCTCGTTGGTCATTATTCACGCGTGTAGCGGCGGGGAAAGCAAAGTACGATCGTCTTTGTAGTGGAGCTGGGAGGGGCAAGCATAAGGGACGAAGACGGGGGTAACATGTCGGATGCGATCATACCAGCACTAAAGCACCGGATCCCATCAGAACTCCGAAGTTAAGCGTGCTTGGGCGAGAGTAGTACTAGGATGGGTGACCTCCTGGGAAGTCCTCGTGTTGCATTCCCTTTTTAAAATTTTTTTGCGCGGCGTGCAAAAGAAAGCTCACGGCCGCGACATATATTTACCACGTTTTATTATTTTGCACTGTTTGCGGTAAGTTTTAGCTCGTTGGTCATTATTCACGCGTGTAGCGGCGGGGAAAGCAAAGTACGATCGTCTTTGTAGTGGAGCTGGGAGGGGCAAGCATAAGGGACGAAGACGGGGGTAACATGTCGGATGCGATCATACCAGCACTAAAGCACCGGATCCCATCAGAACTCCGAAGTTAAGCGTGCTTGGGCGAGAGTAGTACTAGGATGGGTGACCTCCTGGGAAGTCCTCGTGTTGCATTCCCTTTTTAAAATTTTTTTGCGCGGCGTGCAAAAGAAAGCTCACGGCCGCGACATATATTTACCACGTTTTATTATTTTGCACGTTTGCGGTAAGTTTTAGCTCGTTGGTCATTATTCACGCGTGTAGCGGCGGGGAAAGCAAAGTACGATCGTCTTTGTAGTGGAGCTGGGAGGGGCAAGCATAAGGGACGAAGACGGGGGTAACATGTCGGATGCGATCATACCAGCACTAAAGCACCGGATCCCATCAGAACTCCGAAGTTAAGCGTGCTTGGGCGAGAGTAGTACTAGGATGGGTGACCTCCTGGGAAGTCCTCGTGTTGCATTCCCTTTTTAAAATTTTTTTGCGCGGCGTGCAAAAGAAAGCTCACGGCCGCGACATATATTTACCACGTTTTATTATTTTGCACGTTTGCGGTAAGTTTTAGCTCGTTGGTCATTATTCACGCGTGTAGCGGCGGGGAAAGCAAAGTACGATCGTCTTTGTAGTGGAGCTGGGAGGGGCAAGCATAAGGGACGAAGACGGGGGTAACATGTCGGATGCGATCATACCAGCACTAAAGCACCGGATCCCATCAGAACTCCGAAGTTAAGCGTGCTTGGGCGAGAGTAGTACTAGGATGGGTGACCTCCTGGGAAGTCCTCGTGTTGCATTCCCTTTTTAAAATTTTTTTGCGCGGCGTGCAAAAGAAAGCTCACGGCCGCGACATATATTTACCACGTTTTATTATTTTGCACGTTTGCGGTAAGTTTTAGCTCGTTGGTCATTATTCACGCGTGTAGCGGCGGGGAAAGCAAAGTACGATCGTCTTTGTAGTGGAGCTGGGAGGGGCAAGCATAAGGGACGAAGACGGGGGTAACATGTCGGATGCGATCATACCAGCACTAAAGCACCGGATCCCATCAGAACTCCGAAGTTAAGCGTGCTTGGGCGAGAGTAGTACTAGGATGGGTGACCTCCTGGGAAGTCCTCGTGTTGCATTCCCTTTTTAAAATTTTTTTGCGCGGCGTGCAAAAGAAAGCTCACGGCCGCGACATATATTTACCACGTTTTATTATTTTGCACGTTTGCGGTAAGTTTTAGCTCGTTGGTCATTATTCACGCGTGTAGCGGCGGGGAAAGCAAAGTACGATCGTCTTTGTAGTGGAGCTGGGAGGGGCAAGCATAAGGGACGAAGACGGGGGTAACATGTCGGATGCGATCATACCAGCACTAAAGCACCGGATCCCATCAGAACTCCGAAGTTAAGCGTGCTTGGGCGAGAGTAGTACTAGGATGGGTGACCTCCTGGGAAGTCCTCGTGTTGCATTCCCTTTTTAAAATTTTTTTGCGCGGCGTGCAAAAGAAAGCTCACGGCCGCGACATATATTTACCACGTTTTATTATTTTGCACGTTTGCGGTAAGTTTTAGCTCGTTGGTCATTATTCACGCGTGTAGCGGCGGGGAAAGCAAAGTACGATCGTCTTTGTAGTGGAGCTGGGAGGGGCAAGCATAAGGGACGAAGACGGGGGTAACATGTCGGATGCGATCATACCAGCACTAAAGCACCGGATCCCATCAGAACTCCGAAGTTAAGCGTGCTTGGGCGAGAGTAGTACTAGGATGGGTGACCTCCTGGGAAGTCCTCGTGTTGCATTCCCTTTTTAAAATTTTTTTGCGCGGCGTGCAAAAGAAAGCTCACGGCCGCGACATATATTTACCACGTTTTATTATTTTGCACGTTTGCGGTAAGTTTTAGCTCGTTGGTCATTATTCACGCGTGTAGCGGCGGGGAAAGCAAAGTACGATCGTCTTTGTAGTGGAGCTGGGAGGGGCAAGCATAAGGGACGAAGACGGGGGTAACATGTCGGATGCGATCATACCAGCACTAAAGCACCGGATCCCATCAGAACTCCGAAGTTAAGCGTGCTTGGGCGAGAGTAGTACTAGGATGGGTGACCTCCTGGGAAGTCCTCGTGTTGCATTCCCTTTTTAAAATTTTTTTGCGCGGCGTGCAAAAGAAAGCTCACGGCCGCGACATATATTTACCACGTTTTATTATTTTGCACGTTTGCGGTAAGTTTTAGCTCGTTGGTCATTATTCACGCGTGTAGCGGCGGGGAAAGCAAAGTACGATCGTCTTTGTAGTGGAGCTGGGAGGGGCAAGCATAAGGGACGAAGACGGGGGTAACATGTCGGATGCGATCATACCAGCACTAAAGCACCGGATCCCATCAGAACTCCGAAGTTAAGCGTGCTTGGGCGAGAGTAGTACTAGGATGGGTGACCTCCTGGGAAGTCCTCGTGTTGCATTCCCTTTTTAAAATTTTTTTGCGCGGCGTGCAAAAGAAAGCTCACGGCCGCGACATATATTTACCACGTTTTATTATTTTGCACGTTTGCGGTAAGTTTTAGCTCGTTGGTCATTATTCACGCGTGTAGCGGCGGGGAAAGCAAAGTACGATCGTCTTTGTAGTGGAGCTGGGAGGGGCAAGCATAAGGGACGAAGACGGGGGTAACATGTCGGATGCGATCATACCAGCACTAAAGCACCGGATCCCATCAGAACTCCGAAGTTAAGCGTGCTTGGGCGAGAGTAGTACTAGGATGGGTGACCTCCTGGGAAGTCCTCGTGTTGCATTCCCTTTTTAAAATTTTTTTGCGCGGCGTGCAAAAGAAAGCTCACGGCCGCGACATATATTTACCACGTTTTATTATTTTGCACGTTTGCGGTAAGTTTTAGCTCGTTGGTCATTATTCACGCGTGTAGCGGCGGGGAAAGCAAAGTACGATCGTCTTTGTAGTGGAGCTGGGAGGGGCAAGCATAAGGGACGAAGACGGGGGTAACATGTCGGATGCGATCATACCAGCACTAAAGCACCGGATCCCATCAGAACTCCGAAGTTAAGCGTGCTTGGGCGAGAGTAGTACTAGGATGGGTGACCTCCTGGGAAGTCCTCGTGTTGCATTCCCTTTTTAAAATTTTTTTGCGCGGCGTGCAAAAGAAAGCTCACGGCCGCGACATATATTTACCACGTTTTATTATTTTGCACGTTTGCGGTAAGTTTTAGCTCGTTGGTCATTATTCACGCGTGTAGCGGCGGGGAAAGCAAAGTACGATCGTCTTTGTAGTGGAGCTGGGAGGGGCAAGCATAAGGGACGAAGACGGGGGTAACATGTCGGATGCGATCATACCAGCACTAAAGCACCGGATCCCATCAGAACTCCGAAGTTAAGCGTGCTTGGGCGAGAGTAGTACTAGGATGGGTGACCTCCTGGGAAGTCCTCGTGTTGCATTCCCTTTTTAAAATTTTTTTGCGCGGCGTGCAAAAGAAAGCTCACGGCCGCGACATATATTTACCACGTTTTATTATTTTGCACGTTTGCGGTAAGTTTTAGCTCGTTGGTCATTATTCACGCGTGTAGCGGCGGGGAAAGCAAAGTACGATCGTCTTTGTAGTGGAGCTGGGAGGGGCAAGCATAAGGGACGAAGACGGGGGTAACATGTCGGATGCGATCATACCAGCACTAAAGCACCGGATCCCATCAGAACTCCGAAGTTAAGCGTGCTTGGGCGAGAGTAGTACTAGGATGGGTGACCTCCTGGGAAGTCCTCGTGTTGCATTCCCTTTTTAAAATTTTTTTGCGCGGCGTGCAAAAGAAAGCTCACGGCCGCGACATATATTTACCACGTTTTATTATTTTGCACGTTTGCGGTAAGTTTTAGCTCGTTGGTCATTATTCACGCGTGTAGCGGCGGGGAAAGCAAAGTACGATCGTCTTTGTAGTGGAGCTGGGAGGGGCAAGCATAAGGGACGAAGACGGGGGTAACATGTCGGATGCGATCATACCAGCACTAAAGCACCGGATCCCATCAGAACTCCGAAGTTAAGCGTGCTTGGGCGAGAGTAGTACTAGGATGGGTGACCTCCTGGGAAGTCCTCGTGTTGCATTCCCTTTTTAAAATTTTTTTGCGCGGCGTGCAAAAGAAAGCTCACGGCCGCGACATATATTTACCACGTTTTATTATTTTGCACGTTTGCGGTAAGTTTTAGCTCGTTGGTCATTATTCACGCGTGTAGCGGCGGGGAAAGCAAAGTACGATCGTCTTTGTAGTGGAGCTGGGAGGGGCAAGCATAAGGGACGAAGACGGGGGTAACATGTCGGATGCGATCATACCAGCACTAAAGCACCGGATCCCATCAGAACTCCGAAGTTAAGCGTGCTTGGGCGAGAGTAGTACTAGGATGGGTGACCTCCTGGGAAGTCCTCGTGTTGCATTCCCTTTTTAAAATTTTTTTGCGCGGCGTGCAAAAGAAAGCTCACGGCCGCGACATATATTTACCACGTTTTATTATTTTGCACGTTTGCGGTAAGTTTTAGCTCGTTGGTCATTATTCACGCGTGTAGCGGCGGGGAAAGCAAAGTACGATCGTCTTTGTAGTGGAGCTGGGAGGGGCAAGCATAAGGGACGAAGACGGGGGTAACATGTCGGATGCGATCATACCAGCACTAAAGCACCGGATCCCATCAGAACTCCGAAGTTAAGCGTGCTTGGGCGAGAGTAGTACTAGGATGGGTGACCTCCTGGGAAGTCCTCGTGTTGCATTCCCTTTTTAAAATTTTTTTGCGCGGCGTGCAAAAGAAAGCTCACGGCCGCGACATATATTTACCACGTTTTATTATTTTGCACGTTTGCGGTAAGTTTTAGCTCGTTGGTCATTATTCACGCGTGTAGCGGCGGGGAAAGCAAAGTACGATCGTCTTTGTAGTGGAGCTGGGAGGGGCAAGCATAAGGGACGAAGACGGGGGTAACATGTCGGATGCGATCATACCAGCACTAAAGCACCGGATCCCATCAGAACTCCGAAGTTAAGCGTGCTTGGGCGAGAGTAGTACTAGGATGGGTGACCTCCTGGGAAGTCCTCGTGTTGCATTCCCTTTTTAAAATTTTTTTGCGCGGCGTGCAAAAGAAAGCTCACGGCCGCGACATATATTTACCACGTTTTATTATTTTGCACGTTTGCGGTAAGTTTTAGCTCGTTGGTCATTATTCACGCGTGTAGCGGCGGGGAAAGCAAAGTACGATCGTCTTTGTAGTGGAGCTGGGAGGGGCAAGCATAAGGGACGAAGACGGGGGTAACATGTCGGATGCGATCATACCAGCACTAAAGCACCGGATCCCATCAGAACTCCGAAGTTAAGCGTGCTTGGGCGAGAGTAGTACTAGGATGGGTGACCTCCTGGGAAGTCCTCGTGTTGCATTCCCTTTTTAAAATTTTTTTGCGCGGCGTGCAAAAGAAAGCTCACGGCCGCGACATATATTTACCACGTTTTATTATTTTGCACGTTTGCGGTAAGTTTTAGCTCGTTGGTCATTATTCACGCGTGTAGCGGCGGGGAAAGCAAAGTACGATCGTCTTTGTAGTGGAGCTGGGAGGGGCAAGCATAAGGGACGAAGACGGGGGTAACATGTCGGATGCGATCATACCAGCACTAAAGCACCGGATCCCATCAGAACTCCGAAGTTAAGCGTGCTTGGGCGAGAGTAGTACTAGGATGGGTGACCTCCTGGGAAGTCCTCGTGTTGCATTCCCTTTTTAAAATTTTTTTGCGCGGCGTGCAAAAGAAAGCTCACGGCCGCGACATATATTTACCACGTTTTATTATTTTGCACGTTTGCGGTAAGTTTTAGCTCGTTGGTCATTATTCACGCGTGTAGCGGCGGGGAAAGCAAAGTACGATCGTCTTTGTAGTGGAGCTGGGAGGGGCAAGCATAAGGGACGAAGACGGGGGTAACATGTCGGATGCGATCATACCAGCACTAAAGCACCGGATCCCATCAGAACTCCGAAGTTAAGCGTGCTTGGGCGAGAGTAGTACTAGGATGGGTGACCTCCTGGGAAGTCCTCGTGTTGCATTCCCTTTTTAAAATTTTTTTGCGCGGCGTGCAAAAGAAAGCTCACGGCCGCGACATATATTTACCACGTTTTATTATTTTGCACGTTTGCGGTAAGTTTTAGCTCGTTGGTCATTATTCACGCGTGTAGCGGCGGGGAAAGCAAAGTACGATCGTCTTTGTAGTGGAGCTGGGAGGGGCAAGCATAAGGGACGAAGACGGGGGTAACATGTCGGATGCGATCATACCAGCACTAAAGCACCGGATCCCATCAGAACTCCGAAGTTAAGCGTGCTTGGGCGAGAGTAGTACTAGGATGGGTGACCTCCTGGGAAGTCCTCGTGTTGCATTCCCTTTTTAAAATTTTTTTGCGCGGCGTGCAAAAGAAAGCTCACGGCCGCGACATATATTTACCACGTTTTATTATTTTGCACGTTTGCGGTAAGTTTTAGCTCGTTGGTCATTATTCACGCGTGTAGCGGCGGGGAAAGCAAAGTACGATCGTCTTTGTAGTGGAGCTGGGAGGGGCAAGCATAAGGGACGAAGACGGGGGTAACATGTCGGATGCGATCATACCAGCACTAAAGCACCGGATCCCATCAGAACTCCGAAGTTAAGCGTGCTTGGGCGAGAGTAGTACTAGGATGGGTGACCTCCTGGGAAGTCCTCGTGTTGCATTCCCTTTTTAAAATTTTTTTGCGCGGCGTGCAAAAGAAAGCTCACGGCCGCGACATATATTTACCACGTTTTATTATTTTGCACGTTTGCGGTAAGTTTTAGCTCGTTGGTCATTATTCACGCGTGTAGCGGCGGGGAAAGCAAAGTACGATCGTCTTTGTAGTGGAGCTGGGAGGGGCAAGCATAAGGGACGAAGACGGGGGTAACATGTCGGATGCGATCATACCAGCACTAAAGCACCGGATCCCATCAGAACTCCGAAGTTAAGCGTGCTTGGGCGAGAGTAGTACTAGGATGGGTGACCTCCTGGGAAGTCCTCGTGTTGCATTCCCTTTTTAAAATTTTTTTGCGCGGCGTGCAAAAGAAAGCTCACGGCCGCGACATATATTTACCACGTTTTATTATTTTGCACGTTTGCGGTAAGTTTTAGCTCGTTGGTCATTATTCACGCGTGTAGCGGCGGGGAAAGCAAAGTACGATCGTCTTTGTAGTGGAGCTGGGAGGGGCAAGCATAAGGGACGAAGACGGGGGTAACATGTCGGATGCGATCATACCAGCACTAAAGCACCGGATCCCATCAGAACTCCGAAGTTAAGCGTGCTTGGGCGAGAGTAGTACTAGGATGGGTGACCTCCTGGGAAGTCCTCGTGTTGCATTCCCTTTTTAAAATTTTTTTGCGCGGCGTGCAAAAGAAAGCTCACGGCCGCGACATATATTTACCACGTTTTATTATTTTGCACGTTTGCGGTAAGTTTTAGCTCGTTGGTCATTATTCACGCGTGTAGCGGCGGGGAAAGCAAAGTACGATCGTCTTTGTAGTGGAGCTGGGAGGGGCAAGCATAAGGGACGAAGACGGGGGTAACATGTCGGATGCGATCATACCAGCACTAAAGCACCGGATCCCATCAGAACTCCGAAGTTAAGCGTGCTTGGGCGAGAGTAGTACTAGGATGGGTGACCTCCTGGGAAGTCCTCGTGTTGCATTCCCTTTTTAAAATTTTTTTGCGCGGCGTGCAAAAGAAAGCTCACGGCCGCGACATATATTTACCACGTTTTATTATTTTGCACGTTTGCGGTAAGTTTTAGCTCGTTGGTCATTATTCACGCGTGTAGCGGCGGGGAAAGCAAAGTACGATCGTCTTTGTAGTGGAGCTGGGAGGGGCAAGCATAAGGGACGAAGACGGGGGTAACATGTCGGATGCGATCATACCAGCACTAAAGCACCGGATCCCATCAGAACTCCGAAGTTAAGCGTGCTTGGGCGAGAGTAGTACTAGGATGGGTGACCTCCTGGGAAGTCCTCGTGTTGCATTCCCTTTTTAAAATTTTTTTGCGCGGCGTGCAAAAGAAAGCTCACGGCCGCGACATATATTTACCACGTTTTATTATTTTGCACGTTTGCGGTAAGTTTTAGCTCGTTGGTCATTATTCACGCGTGTAGCGGCGGGGAAAGCAAAGTACGATCGTCTTTGTAGTGGAGCTGGGAGGGGCAAGCATAAGGGACGAAGACGGGGGTAACATGTCGGATGCGATCATACCAGCACTAAAGCACCGGATCCCATCAGAACTCCGAAGTTAAGCGTGCTTGGGCGAGAGTAGTACTAGGATGGGTGACCTCCTGGGAAGTCCTCGTGTTGCATTCCCTTTTTAAAATTTTTTTGCGCGGCGTGCAAAAGAAAGCTCACGGCCGCGACATATATTTACCACGTTTTATTATTTTGCACGTTTGCGGTAAGTTTTAGCTCGTTGGTCATTATTCACGCGTGTAGCGGCGGGGAAAGCAAAGTACGATCGTCTTTGTAGTGGAGCTGGGAGGGGCAAGCATAAGGGACGAAGACGGGGGTAACATGTCGGATGCGATCATACCAGCACTAAAGCACCGGATCCCATCAGAACTCCGAAGTTAAGCGTGCTTGGGCGAGAGTAGTACTAGGATGGGTGACCTCCTGGGAAGTCCTCGTGTTGCATTCCCTTTTTAAAATTTTTTTGCGCGGCGTGCAAAAGAAAGCTCACGGCCGCGACATATATTTACCACGTTTTATTATTTTGCACGTTTGCGGTAAGTTTTAGCTCGTTGGTCATTATTCACGCGTGTAGCGGCGGGGAAAGCAAAGTACGATCGTCTTTGTAGTGGAGCTGGGAGGGGCAAGCATAAGGGACGAAGACGGGGGTAACATGTCGGATGCGATCATACCAGCACTAAAGCACCGGATCCCATCAGAACTCCGAAGTTAAGCGTGCTTGGGCGAGAGTAGTACTAGGATGGGTGACCTCCTGGGAAGTCCTCGTGTTGCATTCCCTTTTTAAAATTTTTTTGCGCGGCGTGCAAAAGAAAGCTCACGGCCGCGACATATATTTACCACGTTTTATTATTTTGCACGTTTGCGGTAAGTTTTAGCTCGTTGGTCATTATTCACGCGTGTAGCGGCGGGGAAAGCAAAGTACGATCGTCTTTGTAGTGGAGCTGGGAGGGGCAAGCATAAGGGACGAAGACGGGGGTAACATGTCGGATGCGATCATACCAGCACTAAAGCACCGGATCCCATCAGAACTCCGAAGTTAAGCGTGCTTGGGCGAGAGTAGTACTAGGATGGGTGACCTCCTGGGAAGTCCTCGTGTTGCATTCCCTTTTTAAAATTTTTTTGCGCGGCGTGCAAAAGAAAGCTCACGGCCGCGACATATATTTACCACGTTTTATTATTTTGCACGTTTGCGGTAAGTTTTAGCTCGTTGGTCATTATTCACGCGTGTAGCGGCGGGGAAAGCAAAGTACGATCGTCTTTGTAGTGGAGCTGGGAGGGGCAAGCATAAGGGACGAAGACGGGGGTAACATGTCGGATGCGATCATACCAGCACTAAAGCACCGGATCCCATCAGAACTCCGAAGTTAAGCGTGCTTGGGCGAGAGTAGTACTAGGATGGGTGACCTCCTGGGAAGTCCTCGTGTTGCATTCCCTTTTTAAAATTTTTTTGCGCGGCGTGCAAAAGAAAGCTCACGGCCGCGACATATATTTACCACGTTTTATTATTTTGCACGTTTGCGGTAAGTTTTAGCTCGTTGGTCATTATTCACGCGTGTAGCGGCGGGGAAAGCAAAGTACGATCGTCTTTGTAGTGGAGCTGGGAGGGGCAAGCATAAGGGACGAAGACGGGGGTAACATGTCGGATGCGATCATACCAGCACTAAAGCACCGGATCCCATCAGAACTCCGAAGTTAAGCGTGCTTGGGCGAGAGTAGTACTAGGATGGGTGACCTCCTGGGAAGTCCTCGTGTTGCATTCCCTTTTTAAAATTTTTTTGCGCGGCGTGCAAAAGAAAGCTCACGGCCGCGACATATATTTACCACGTTTTATTATTTTGCACGTTTGCGGTAAGTTTTAGCTCGTTGGTCATTATTCACGCGTGTAGCGGCGGGGAAAGCAAAGTACGATCGTCTTTGTAGTGGAGCTGGGAGGGGCAAGCATAAGGGACGAAGACGGGGGTAACATGTCGGATGCGATCATACCAGCACTAAAGCACCGGATCCCATCAGAACTCCGAAGTTAAGCGTGCTTGGGCGAGAGTAGTACTAGGATGGGTGACCTCCTGGGAAGTCCTCGTGTTGCATTCCCTTTTTAAAATTTTTTTGCGCGGCGTGCAAAAGAAAGCTCACGGCCGCGACATATATTTACCACGTTTTATTATTTTGCACGTTTGCGGTAAGTTTTAGCTCGTTGGTCATTATTCACGCGTGTAGCGGCGGGGAAAGCAAAGTACGATCGTCTTTGTAGTGGAGCTGGGAGGGGCAAGCATAAGGGACGAAGACGGGGGTAACATGTCGGATGCGATCATACCAGCACTAAAGCACCGGATCCCATCAGAACTCCGAAGTTAAGCGTGCTTGGGCGAGAGTAGTACTAGGATGGGTGACCTCCTGGGAAGTCCTCGTGTTGCATTCCCTTTTTAAAATTTTTTTGCGCGGCGTGCAAAAGAAAGCTCACGGCCGCGACATATATTTACCACGTTTTATTATTTTGCACGTTTGCGGTAAGTTTTAGCTCGTTGGTCATTATTCACGCGTGTAGCGGCGGGGAAAGCAAAGTACGATCGTCTTTGTAGTGGAGCTGGGAGGGGCAAGCATAAGGGACGAAGACGGGGGTAACATGTCGGATGCGATCATACCAGCACTAAAGCACCGGATCCCATCAGAACTCCGAAGTTAAGCGTGCTTGGGCGAGAGTAGTACTAGGATGGGTGACCTCCTGGGAAGTCCTCGTGTTGCATTCCCTTTTTAAAATTTTTTTGCGCGGCGTGCAAAAGAAAGCTCACGGCCGCGACATATATTTACCACGTTTTATTATTTTGCACGTTTGCGGTAAGTTTTAGCTCGTTGGTCATTATTCACGCGTGTAGCGGCGGGGAAAGCAAAGTACGATCGTCTTTGTAGTGGAGCTGGGAGGGGCAAGCATAAGGGACGAAGACGGGGGTAACATGTCGGATGCGATCATACCAGCACTAAAGCACCGGATCCCATCAGAACTCCGAAGTTAAGCGTGCTTGGGCGAGAGTAGTACTAGGATGGGTGACCTCCTGGGAAGTCCTCGTGTTGCATTCCCTTTTTAAAATTTTTTTGCGCGGCGTGCAAAAGAAAGCTCACGGCCGCGACATATATTTACCACGTTTTATTATTTTGCACGTTTGCGGTAAGTTTTAGCTCGTTGGTCATTATTCACGCGTGTAGCGGCGGGGAAAGCAAAGTACGATCGTCTTTGTAGTGGAGCTGGGAGGGGCAAGCATAAGGGACGAAGACGGGGGTAACATGTCGGATGCGATCATACCAGCACTAAAGCACCGGATCCCATCAGAACTCCGAAGTTAAGCGTGCTTGGGCGAGAGTAGTACTAGGATGGGTGACCTCCTGGGAAGTCCTCGTGTTGCATTCCCTTTTTAAAATTTTTTTGCGCGGCGTGCAAAAGAAAGCTCACGGCCGCGACATATATTTACCACGTTTTATTATTTTGCACGTTTGCGGTAAGTTTTAGCTCGTTGGTCATTATTCACGCGTGTAGCGGCGGGGAAAGCAAAGTACGATCGTCTTTGTAGTGGAGCTGGGAGGGGCAAGCATAAGGGACGAAGACGGGGGTAACATGTCGGATGCGATCATACCAGCACTAAAGCACCGGATCCCATCAGAACTCCGAAGTTAAGCGTGCTTGGGCGAGAGTAGTACTAGGATGGGTGACCTCCTGGGAAGTCCTCGTGTTGCATTCCCTTTTTAAAATTTTTTTGCGCGGCGTGCAAAAGAAAGCTCACGGCCGCGACATATATTTACCACGTTTTATTATTTTGCACGTTTGCGGTAAGTTTTAGCTCGTTGGTCATTATTCACGCGTGTAGCGGCGGGGAAAGCAAAGTACGATCGTCTTTGTAGTGGAGCTGGGAGGGGCAAGCATAAGGGACGAAGACGGGGGTAACATGTCGGATGCGATCATACCAGCACTAAAGCACCGGATCCCATCAGAACTCCGAAGTTAAGCGTGCTTGGGCGAGAGTAGTACTAGGATGGGTGACCTCCTGGGAAGTCCTCGTGTTGCATTCCCTTTTTAAAATTTTTTTGCGCGGCGTGCAAAAGAAAGCTCACGGCCGCGACATATATTTACCACGTTTTATTATTTTGCACGTTTGCGGTAAGTTTTAGCTCGTTGGTCATTATTCACGCGTGTAGCGGCGGGGAAAGCAAAGTACGATCGTCTTTGTAGTGGAGCTGGGAGGGGCAAGCATAAGGGACGAAGACGGGGGTAACATGTCGGATGCGATCATACCAGCACTAAAGCACCGGATCCCATCAGAACTCCGAAGTTAAGCGTGCTTGGGCGAGAGTAGTACTAGGATGGGTGACCTCCTGGGAAGTCCTCGTGTTGCATTCCCTTTTTAAAATTTTTTTGCGCGGCGTGCAAAAGAAAGCTCACGGCCGCGACATATATTTACCACGTTTTATTATTTTGCACGTTTGCGGTAAGTTTTAGCTCGTTGGTCATTATTCACGCGTGTAGCGGCGGGGAAAGCAAAGTACGATCGTCTTTGTAGTGGAGCTGGGAGGGGCAAGCATAAGGGACGAAGACGGGGGTAACATGTCGGATGCGATCATACCAGCACTAAAGCACCGGATCCCATCAGAACTCCGAAGTTAAGCGTGCTTGGGCGAGAGTAGTACTAGGATGGGTGACCTCCTGGGAAGTCCTCGTGTTGCATTCCCTTTTTAAAATTTTTTTGCGCGGCGTGCAAAAGAAAGCTCACGGCCGCGACATATATTTACCACGTTTTATTATTTTGCACGTTTGCGGTAAGTTTTAGCTCGTTGGTCATTATTCACGCGTGTAGCGGCGGGGAAAGCAAAGTACGATCGTCTTTGTAGTGGAGCTGGGAGGGGCAAGCATAAGGGACGAAGACGGGGGTAACATGTCGGATGCGATCATACCAGCACTAAAGCACCGGATCCCATCAGAACTCCGAAGTTAAGCGTGCTTGGGCGAGAGTAGTACTAGGATGGGTGACCTCCTGGGAAGTCCTCGTGTTGCATTCCCTTTTTAAAATTTTTTTGCGCGGCGTGCAAAAGAAAGCTCACGGCCGCGACATATATTTACCACGTTTTATTATTTTGCACGTTTGCGGTAAGTTTTAGCTCGTTGGTCATTATTCACGCGTGTAGCGGCGGGGAAAGCAAAGTACGATCGTCTTTGTAGTGGAGCTGGGAGGGGCAAGCATAAGGGACGAAGACGGGGGTAACATGTCGGATGCGATCATACCAGCACTAAAGCACCGGATCCCATCAGAACTCCGAAGTTAAGCGTGCTTGGGCGAGAGTAGTACTAGGATGGGTGACCTCCTGGGAAGTCCTCGTGTTGCATTCCCTTTTTAAAATTTTTTTGCGCGGCGTGCAAAAGAAAGCTCACGGCCGCGACATATATTTACCACGTTTTATTATTTTGCACGTTTGCGGTAAGTTTTAGCTCGTTGGTCATTATTCACGCGTGTAGCGGCGGGGAAAGCAAAGTACGATCGTCTTTGTAGTGGAGCTGGGAGGGGCAAGCATAAGGGACGAAGACGGGGGTAACATGTCGGATGCGATCATACCAGCACTAAAGCACCGGATCCCATCAGAACTCCGAAGTTAAGCGTGCTTGGGCGAGAGTAGTACTAGGATGGGTGACCTCCTGGGAAGTCCTCGTGTTGCATTCCCTTTTTAAAATTTTTTTGCGCGGCGTGCAAAAGAAAGCTCACGGCCGCGACATATATTTACCACGTTTTATTATTTTGCACGTTTGCGGTAAGTTTTAGCTCGTTGGTCATTATTCACGCGTGTAGCGGCGGGGAAAGCAAAGTACGATCGTCTTTGTAGTGGAGCTGGGAGGGGCAAGCATAAGGGACGAAGACGGGGGTAACATGTCGGATGCGATCATACCAGCACTAAAGCACCGGATCCCATCAGAACTCCGAAGTTAAGCGTGCTTGGGCGAGAGTAGTACTAGGATGGGTGACCTCCTGGGAAGTCCTCGTGTTGCATTCCCTTTTTAAAATTTTTTTGCGCGGCGTGCAAAAGAAAGCTCACGGCCGCGACATATATTTACCACGTTTTATTATTTTGCACGTTTGCGGTAAGTTTTAGCTCGTTGGTCATTATTCACGCGTGTAGCGGCGGGGAAAGCAAAGTACGATCGTCTTTGTAGTGGAGCTGGGAGGGGCAAGCATAAGGGACGAAGACGGGGGTAACATGTCGGATGCGATCATACCAGCACTAAAGCACCGGATCCCATCAGAACTCCGAAGTTAAGCGTGCTTGGGCGAGAGTAGTACTAGGATGGGTGACCTCCTGGGAAGTCCTCGTGTTGCATTCCCTTTTTAAAATTTTTTTGCGCGGCGTGCAAAAGAAAGCTCACGGCCGCGACATATATTTACCACGTTTTATTATTTTGCACGTTTGCGGTAAGTTTTAGCTCGTTGGTCATTATTCACGCGTGTAGCGGCGGGGAAAGCAAAGTACGATCGTCTTTGTAGTGGAGCTGGGAGGGGCAAGCATAAGGGACGAAGACGGGGGTAACATGTCGGATGCGATCATACCAGCACTAAAGCACCGGATCCCATCAGAACTCCGAAGTTAAGCGTGCTTGGGCGAGAGTAGTACTAGGATGGGTGACCTCCTGGGAAGTCCTCGTGTTGCATTCCCTTTTTAAAATTTTTTTGCGCGGCGTGCAAAAGAAAGCTCACGGCCGCGACATATATTTACCACGTTTTATTATTTTGCACGTTTGCGGTAAGTTTTAGCTCGTTGGTCATTATTCACGCGTGTAGCGGCGGGGAAAGCAAAGTACGATCGTCTTTGTAGTGGAGCTGGGAGGGGCAAGCATAAGGGACGAAGACGGGGGTAACATGTCGGATGCGATCATACCAGCACTAAAGCACCGGATCCCATCAGAACTCCGAAGTTAAGCGTGCTTGGGCGAGAGTAGTACTAGGATGGGTGACCTCCTGGGAAGTCCTCGTGTTGCATTCCCTTTTTAAAATTTTTTTGCGCGGCGTGCAAAAGAAAGCTCACGGCCGCGACATATATTTACCACGTTTTATTATTTTGCACGTTTGCGGTAAGTTTTAGCTCGTTGGTCATTATTCACGCGTGTAGCGGCGGGGAAAGCAAAGTACGATCGTCTTTGTAGTGGAGCTGGGAGGGGCAAGCATAAGGGACGAAGACGGGGGTAACATGTCGGATGCGATCATACCAGCACTAAAGCACCGGATCCCATCAGAACTCCGAAGTTAAGCGTGCTTGGGCGAGAGTAGTACTAGGATGGGTGACCTCCTGGGAAGTCCTCGTGTTGCATTCCCTTTTTAAAATTTTTTTGCGCGGCGTGCAAAAGAAAGCTCACGGCCGCGACATATATTTACCACGTTTTATTATTTTGCACGTTTGCGGTAAGTTTTAGCTCGTTGGTCATTATTCACGCGTGTAGCGGCGGGGAAAGCAAAGTACGATCGTCTTTGTAGTGGAGCTGGGAGGGGCAAGCATAAGGGACGAAGACGGGGGTAACATGTCGGATGCGATCATACCAGCACTAAAGCACCGGATCCCATCAGAACTCCGAAGTTAAGCGTGCTTGGGCGAGAGTAGTACTAGGATGGGTGACCTCCTGGGAAGTCCTCGTGTTGCATTCCCTTTTTAAAATTTTTTTGCGCGGCGTGCAAAAGAAAGCTCACGGCCGCGACATATATTTACCACGTTTTATTATTTTGCACGTTTGCGGTAAGTTTTAGCTCGTTGGTCATTATTCACGCGTGTAGCGGCGGGGAAAGCAAAGTACGATCGTCTTTGTAGTGGAGCTGGGAGGGGCAAGCATAAGGGACGAAGACGGGGGTAACATGTCGGATGCGATCATACCAGCACTAAAGCACCGGATCCCATCAGAACTCCGAAGTTAAGCGTGCTTGGGCGAGAGTAGTACTAGGATGGGTGACCTCCTGGGAAGTCCTCGTGTTGCATTCCCTTTTTAAAATTTTTTTGCGCGGCGTGCAAAAGAAAGCTCACGGCCGCGACATATATTTACCACGTTTTATTATTTTGCACGTTTGCGGTAAGTTTTAGCTCGTTGGTCATTATTCACGCGTGTAGCGGCGGGGAAAGCAAAGTACGATCGTCTTTGTAGTGGAGCTGGGAGGGGCAAGCATAAGGGACGAAGACGGGGGTAACATGTCGGATGCGATCATACCAGCACTAAAGCACCGGATCCCATCAGAACTCCGAAGTTAAGCGTGCTTGGGCGAGAGTAGTACTAGGATGGGTGACCTCCTGGGAAGTCCTCGTGTTGCATTCCCTTTTTAAAATTTTTTTGCGCGGCGTGCAAAAGAAAGCTCACGGCCGCGACATATATTTACCACGTTTTATTATTTTGCACGTTTGCGGTAAGTTTTAGCTCGTTGGTCATTATTCACGCGTGTAGCGGCGGGGAAAGCAAAGTACGATCGTCTTTGTAGTGGAGCTGGGAGGGGCAAGCATAAGGGACGAAGACGGGGGTAACATGTCGGATGCGATCATACCAGCACTAAAGCACCGGATCCC
>NW_028260596.1:7500-39412 GCF_056163025.1 Triticum urartu
ATAGATTGTCCCAAGGGCGCCATATTCTAGGAGCCCAAGTTATGCTATTGAAAATTCGTTCCTCTAGCAGTTCCGGTTTGAGCATTCCGTTCCCTTTTTCAAACTCCACTTCTTTTCATATAGCAATCCCTGATCAAAGAGAGAACAATATCCATTTCAAAACATTTCTAACAGATTCCTTAGTTCGGACCGACGAAGTAATGTCACTCGACTATTATCAACCTGACTGCAATCTTTTTCTGTCGGTAAGGATTGCACCAGAGCACCTTCTACTTCTAATAGGCCATGAACTATAGATAGAGAAGAATCATTCTGAGCGAGTACATAAGAAGCGATCCACTTTTTTTCATCGGTTCCAGGGGAAGACCAAAGATCTTGCGCGGCAGGTCCGCCAGAAAAACTCAAAAGAGAAAGAAGTCTCGTTAATCTCTTCATGCTCGTTCCAAGTTCGAAGTACCTTTTGGCCAAAGAAAAACCCGCTTCCTGACACGATTGCCTCTTTATCTTTATATAGATAGATTCTATGGGGTTATTACTTAGTAAGTCTATTTTGTACAAGAGCCCCTCCTATCTGATAGAAAAGGGTCCCATGATCCCGAGCCGATCTTACCTTGGCTCGCAAACCCCAAGTTTGTCTATGAAGAGCTAATCTAATTGTATTTTTTTCTAGAATGGATTTCTTATGTGGAATACTAATGGATAGGGCTTCGTTGCTAAGTGCTACAAGATCTAGTGCACTGGAACTCGTGGTTATGGACCCGAATCCTTTAGTATGGAACATTGTCTTTTCCAAGTAAAAACCCCTAGTATATGAAAGAATGAAAAGGTGCTTTCGTTCTTGTGGAATAAGAAGCCCTCGTACCTTAATGAAAGGAAAATCGTAATTTTTCGTTAGGTATTTGACCAAATAGGATCGTCCAGTTCCTACAGAACCTATCACTAAAATACCCGATAGGGCTAAGCGGAACGAAAAGGGTTTTCCATGAGATGGTAAATGAAAACGATTAGTCCCACACGAGGTTTGGGAATAAGTGATTGTCTGATAATGAGCAAGGAATATACGTCTTTCTGCTAAAGAGGATCTATTAAACTCATAATTCATTAGATCCTTGTTATCAATGCCAACTAGGTATCATAAGTAAATGGATCCCGGTTGTTCAATCCTTTGATAACCAAGGTCATTCTTTGCTAAAGAGAAATGATCACTATGAGTCAGACTCAATAGAATTGGATCCATTCCAAATAGCGAGAATTAGGATTCTTGATCCCTCTCAATCTCTCTTTCAATTCGAGGATCCAGAGAGGTGTTTTCATAGTCATCTCCGAATATTTGCCATCTCGGAATATTTTCGATTTCATTTTTCTATGATATGTCTTTCTATATGAAAATTGGTTATTTACGATGTACGATGATCCCTGTTAAGCATCCATGGCTGAATGGTTAAAGCGCCCAACTCATAATTGGTAAATTTGCGGGTTCAATTCCTGCTGGATGCACACGAACGGGAACATTCCATAAGTCTATTGGAACTGGCTCTCTATCCATGGAATCTCATCCATCATCCATACATAACGAATTGGTATGGTATATTCATACCATAACATAAGAACAATAAGAACTCGAATTCTTATCGATACTGGAACTCAGAGCATAGGAGGGAAAGTCGATTTATGGATGGAATCAAATACGCAGTATTTACAGAAAAAAGTCTTCGTTTATTGGGAAAGAATCAATATACTTTTAATGTCGAATCGGGATTCACTAAGACAGAAATAAAGCATTGGGTCGAACTCTTCTTTGGTGTTAAGGTGGTAGCTGTGAATAGCCATCGACTACCTGGAAAAGGTAGAAGAATAGGACCTATTCTGGGCCATACAATGCATTACAGACGTATGATCATTACCCTTCAACCGGGTTATTCTATTCCACTTCTAGATAGAGAAAAAAACTAAAGGAGAATACTTAATAATACGGCGAAACATTTATACAAAACACCTATCCCGAGCACACGCAAGGGAACCGTAGACAGGCAAGTGAAATCCAATCCACGAAATAATTTGATCCATGGACGGCACCGTTGTGGTAAAGGTCGTAATTCCAGAGGAATCATTACCGCAAGGCATAGAGGGGGAGGTCATAAGCGCCTATACCGTAAAATAGATTTTCGACGGAATCAAAAAGACATATCTGGTAGAATCGTAACCATAGAATACGACCCTAATCGAAATGCATACATTTGTCTCATACACTATGGGGATGGTGAGAAGAGATATATTTTACATCCCAGAGGGGCTATAATTGGAGATACTATTGTTTCTGGTACAAAAGTTCCTATATCAATGGGAAATGCCCTACCTTTGAGTGCGGTTTGAACTATTGATTTACGTAATTGGAAGTAACCAATTAGGTTTACGACGAAACCTAGAAATCGATCACTGATCCAATTTGACTACCTCTACGGGATAGACCTCAACAGAAAACTGTTGAGTAACGGCAGCAAGTGATTGAGTTCAGTAGTTCCTCATAGAAAATTATTGGCTCTAGAGATATGGTAATATGGAGAAGACAAAATTGTTTGAAGCACGCACAGAACCGGAAGCGCCCCTTGTTTCAAAGAGAGGAGGACGGGTTATTCACATTTAATTTGATGGTCAGAGGCAAATTGAAAGCTAAGCAGTGGTAATTAAGACCCCCGGGGGAAAATAGGGATGTCTCCTACGTTACCCATAATATGTGGAAGTATCGACGTAATTTCATAGAGTCATTCGATCTGAATGCTACATGAAGAACATAAGCCAGATGACGGAACGCAGAGACCTAGGATGTAGAAGATCATAACATGAGCGATTCGGCAGATTTGGATTCCTTTCCTATATATCCACTCATGTGGTACTTCATCATATGATTCATATAAGATCCATCTGTCTAGAGATCGTCATATACATCTAGAAAGCCGTATGCTTTGGAAGAAGCTTGTACAGTTTGGGAAGGGGTTTTTTGAGAGAAAAGAAGAATCTACTTCAACCGATATGCCCTTAGGCACGGCCATGCATAACATAGAAATCACACGTGGAAGGGGTGGGCAATTAGCTAGAGCAGCAGGTGCTGTAGCGAAACTCATTGCAAAAGAGGGTAAATCGGCCACTTTAAGATTACCATCTGGGGAGGTCCGTTTAGTATCCCAAAACTGCTTAGCAACAGTCGGACAAGTGGGTAATGTTGGGGTGAACCAAAAAAGTTTGGGTAGAGCCGGATCTAAGTGTTGGCTAGGTAAACGCCCCGTAGTAAGAGGGGTAGTTATGAACCCTGTGGACCACCCCCATGGGGGCGGTGAAGGGAAAGCTCCCATTGGTAGAAAAAAACCCACAACCCCTTGGGGTTATCCTGCGCTTGGAAGAAGAACTAGGAAAAGGAAAAAATATAGCGATAGTTTTATTCTTCGTCGCCGTAAGTAAATACGTAACTAGGAATATGGAAAATTGCATTTTTGGAATTTGCAATAATGCGATGGGCGAACGACGGGAATTGAACCCGCGCATGGTGGATTCACAATCCACTGCCTTGATCCACTTGGCTACATCCGCCCCTTATCCAGCTAAAGGATTTTTTTCTTTTTTCCATTGATCATTATTCTATTTATTCTGACCTCCGTACTTCGATCGAGATATTGGACATAGAATGCCACTCTTTAAAAAGGAAAAAAGGAGTAATCAGCTGTGACACGAAAAAAAACGAATCCTTTTGTAGCTCATCATTTATTGGCAAAGATAGAAAAGGTCAATATGAAGGAGGAGAAAGAAACAATAGTAACGTGGTCCCGGGCATCTAGCATTCTACCCACAATGGTTGGCCATACAATCGCGATTCATAATGGAAAGGAACATATACCTATTTACATAACAAATCCTATGGTAGGTCGCAAATTGGGGGAATTCGTGCCTACTCGGCATTTCACGAGTTATGAAAATGCAAGAAAGGATACTAAATCTCGTCGTTAACTGAATTCTGAATAGAAAGATTAAGAAGAAAAAAAGATTCAAAATAAAGTAAAGGTAGGCGGGGAATAACCTTATTTATGACAAGTTTCAAACTAGTAAAGTATATCCCTAGGATAAAGAAGAAGAAAAGTGGGCTAAGGAAACTCGCAAGGAAAGTTCCAACCGATCGTCTACTTAAGTTCGAGAGAGTTTTCAAAGCACAAAAACGTATCCCTATGTCTGTTTTCAAAGCACAAAGAGTTCTTGACGAGATTCGCTGGCGTTACTACGAGGAAACTGTTATGATACTGAACCTCATGCCCTATCGAGCATCTTATCCCATCTTAAAGTTGGTTTATTCGGCAGCCGCAAATGCTACTCATTATAGGGATTTCGACAAAGCGAATTTATTTATTACTAAAGCCGAAGTCAGTAGGAGTACTATTATGAAGAAATTCAGACCTCGAGCTCGAGGACGTAGTTTCCCCATAAAAAAAAGCATGTGTCATATAACAATTGTACTAAATATAGTAAAGAAATCTAAATAACCTTTAGATCCATCTAAGATTTCGATTCCCAGTAAAAAAAATATAGAATAGAAAAATATGGGACAAAAAATAAATCCACTCGGTTTCAGACTTGGTACAACCCAAAAACACCATTCCTTTTGGTTCGCACAACCAAAAAATTATTCTGAAGGTCTACAGGAAGATAAAAAAATAAGGGATTGTATCAAGAACTATATACAAAAGAATAGGAAAAAGGGCTCGAATAGAAAAATAGAATCAGACTCAAGTTCCGAAGTAATTACACATAATAGAAAAATGGACTCAGGTTCAAGTTCCGAAGTAATTACACATATAGAAATCCAAAAAGAAATCGATACGATCCACGTCATAATCCATATTGGATTCCCAAATTTATTAAAGAAAAAAGGAGCAATCGAAGAATTAGAGAAAGATCTACAAAAGGAAATTAACTCTGTAAACCAGAGATTTAATATTTCTATCGAAAAAGTTAAAGAACCTTATAGACAGCCTAACATTCTTGCAGAATATATAGCTTTCCAATTAAAAAATAGAGTTTCATTCCGAAAGGCAATGAAAAAAGCCATTGAATTAACTAAAAAAGCAGATATAAGGGGAGTAAAAGTAAAAATTGCGGGTCGTCTCGGAGGAAAAGAAATTGCACGCGCCGAATCTATTAAAAAGGGTAGACTTCCCCTCCAAACAATTCGCGCTAAAATTGATTATTGCTGCTATCCAATTCGGACTATCTATGGAGTATTAGGTGTAAAAATTTGGATATTCGTAGACGAAGAATAAGTAATCTTGTCTTCGGATTCTGTCCATTGATAGAATAAAAAATGACAAGAGACTTTTTTCCTGAAATCCCTGCAAAAGAAGAAATTATACCTCTTTCTATAAGATTTAATGAAAATTGATAAATCATTTAATATAATTGCTATGCTTAGTGTGTGACTCGTTATTTTTTTCTTTTTTTTAAGAAAAAAACTTAGTAATTATAGAAAATTAACTAATAACCAACCTATTGCTTCGTATTGTCGAGATCCTAACTAAGAAACAGTCACTATATGAATAAATACCTCTATCATAACATAAATGAGTAGATGTGTCATATAGTTGTAGCAACTGCAATTTTTTCTCTAAAAAAGAAAAGGGATTCTAGGTTGTGAAGCAAAACTAAAGGGATGTGGATAAAGGGAGGGATGATAGAAAGAAGGAAGAGGAAATAAATAAGATATAGGATTCCACTATGTATGGTCTATGAATTACATCATAAAAGGCAATGTGATAAAGCATCAATATAATAAAAATAATAGAGAATTAAAAATTGTAACTTGAAACAAGAACTACAAATTTAAAGCAATAATAAAGAGCCGCCCGGGTTAATAAAACTGAGAAAATTAACTCGGAAAGAAATTTTTTGGAAGCTCCGTTGCGGGATTCAGACCTAACCATTCAAGGAGAAGCAGTGGGAACGACAGAACCTATGATTCCATAGGATTTTATTGAAAAGAATCCTAACACTTCATTGGGTGGGATGGCGGAACAAACCAAAAAAATTGTCTTATTTGGTAAGTTTATAAATTAACAAATAAGACAGGAAAGAGTAAATATTCGCCCGCGAAATTCTTATTGAATTAGAATACTTTACCGCGATTCAATAAGAGTAAAAATAAGGATTTTTTTAAGAAGGATTACATTATCTATAAATATAGAATTTAGATAAATATACACACACATCTGGATATATTCTAGATCTTCTTTTTTGACTATATATTATATTTTTCTGTTTTAACAAATTCAATATAAAAAAAACCGAACTTTTTCTATTATCTATTAATGTGTATCTATCCGTACCGTAATATTTTGGAATATTATGAATTAGAGAAATTTACATGCTTTCTGATTCCATTCGCGAGGAGCTGGATGAGAAGAAACTCTCATGTCCAGTTTTGCAGTAGAGATGGAACTAAGAAAGAGAACCATCGACTATAACCCCAAAAGAACCAGATTTCGCAAACAACATAGAGGAAGAATGAAAGGAAAATCCTGCCGAGGCAATCGTATTTGTTTTGGTAGATATGCTCTTCAAGCACTTGAACCCGCTTGGATCACGGCGAGACAGATAGAAGCAGGACGAAGAGCAATAACACGATATGCACGTCGTGGTGGAAAAATATGGGTACGTATATTTCCCGACAAACCGGTTACACTAAGACCCACGGAAACACGTATGGGCTCGGGAAAGGGGTCCCCCGAATATTGGGTATCCGTTGTTAAACCTGGTCGTATACTTTATGAAATGGGGGGAGTATCTGAAACTGTAGCTAGAGCAGCTATCTCCATAGCTGCCAGTAAAATGCCCATACGAAGTCAATTTATTCGATTAGAGATATAGAACCCTAAAAGGGGTATGGAAGATAAAAAAAAATGCTCGGTTTTTCTTTCTGGAAAGACAATATTTCTTTCATCCTTTTGCATTGAAATAACAAATTGAAATCAAAATAATATGATTCAACCTCAGACCCTTTTAAATGTAGCAGATAATAGTGGAGCTCGAAAATTGATGTGTATTCGAGTCATAGGAGCTGCTGGTAATCAGCGATATGCTCGTATTGGTGATGTTATTGTTGCTGTAATCAAAGACGCATTGCCCCAAATGCCTCTAGAAAGATCCGAAGTAATTCGAGCTGTAATTGTACGTACATGTAAAGAGTTCAAATGCGAAGACGGTATAATAATCCGCTATGATGACAATGCTGCGGTTATAATTGATCAAAAAGGCAATCCAAAAGGAACTCGAGTTTTTGGCGCGATTGCCGAGGAATTGAGAGAATTGAATTTTACCAAAATAGTTTCATTAGCTCCTGAAGTATTATAAATACTAGTAGGCGAAATTGAGACCAAAGAATTAATTTAGTAGATTGTGTTTTACGTATATGTTTTAAAATCCAAAATGAAAAAAAAAAAAAGAAAACATGTTGATTATAGAAAAATTAGGAGGAACCTAGAATTAGAGTCTTATGGGCAAGGACACTATTGCTGATTTACTAACCTCTATAAGAAATGCGGACATGAATAAAAAAGGAACAGTTCGAGTAGTATCTACAAATATTACCGAAAACATTGTTAAAATACTTCTACGAGAGGGTTTTATTGAAAGTGTTCGGAAACATCAGGAACGTAACAGATATTTCTTGGTTTCAACTTTGCGACATCAAAAGAGAAAGACTATAAAAGGAATATATAGAACAAGAACCTTTTTAAAGCGTATCAGCCGACCCGGCTTACGAATTTATACCAACTATCAAGGAATTCCTAAAGTTTTGGGTGGAATGGGAATTGCTATTCTTTCTACTTCTCGAGGAATAATGACAGATCGAGAAGCTCGACTAAACAGAATTGGGGGAGAAGTCTTATGTTATATATGGTAATCGCCCCGCCTATAGTGCTCGAATTCTATCTCGCCCTTCTATTTTTAAAATAAAAATAGAAAAATAGGAGAAAAAAAATATGACAGAAAAAAAAAATAGGAGAGAAAAAAAAAACCCGAGAGAAGCAAAAGTAACTTTCGAAGGTTTAGTTACGGAAGCCCTACCCAATGGAATGTTCCGCGTTCGGCTAGAGAATGACACCATCATCCTAGGCTATATTTCAGGAAAGATACGGTCTAGTTCTATACGAATACTGATGGGGGATAGGGTCAAAATTGAAGTAAGTCGTTATGATTCAAGCAAGGGACGTATAATTTATAGACTTCCCCATAAGGATTCGAAGCGTATCGAAGACTCGAAGGATAGCGAAGATTTGAAGGATAGCGAAGATTTGAAGGATACCAAAGATTCAAAGGATTAGGTTTTTCTTTTTTTTTCTAGGGTAATAAATTCTAAGTTCTAAAATTCAAGCGAAGAGACTTATTTTTTCCAAAAGATTAGATTCATAGTTTAAAAAAGGATACGGAAATATGAAAATAAGAGCTTCCGTTCGTAAAATTTGTACAAAATGTCGACTGATTCGTAGGCGTGGACGAATTAGAGTCATTTGCTCTAATCCGAAGCATAAACAAAGACAGGGGTAATCTTTCGAAAAAGAACTTTACTTTCTAAAAAGTAAAAAAAAGTACCCGCGGAAATGTTCCAATTCCAAATAAAATAATTTCATTTAAAATAATTAAAGTAAAGGGTTTATTTTACCCTGAAACGGATATCTTTGTATCTTTTTTTCTTTTTTTTATTTCTAACTCATATTTATGAGATAATAAAATATGGCAAAAGCTATACCAAAAATTGGTTCACGTAAGAAAGTGCGTATTGGTTTACGTAGGAATGCACGTTTTAGTTTACGGAAGAGTGCACGTAGAATAACAAAAGGGGTTATTCATGTTCAAGCTAGTTTCAACAATACCATTATAACTGTTACAGACCCACAAGGTCGGGTGGTTTTTTGGTCCTCGGCCGGTACTTGTGGATTCAAAAGCTCAAGAAAAGCATCACCCTATGCTGGTCAAAGAACAGCAGTAGATGCTATTCGTACAGTAGGTTTGCAACGAGCAGAAGTTATGGTAAAGGGCGCTGGTAGTGGAAGAGATGCCGCATTACGAGCCATTGCTAAAAGTGGTGTGCGATTAAAGTTGTATACGCGATGTAACACCTATGCCGCATAATGGATGTCGACCGCCTAAAAAAAGACGTCTGTAAAAGAATTAACCCGCTTTCAACTTTCATTTCAAGAGAAATAAACGATTCAATGATAAAATAATAATACTAGTCTATTATGGTTCGAGAGGAGGTAGCAGGATCCACTCAAACACTACAGTGGAAGTGTGTTGAATCAAGAGTAGATAGTAAGCGCCTTTATTATGGTCGTTTCATTCTGTCCCCGCTTAGAAAAGGTCAAGCGGACACCGTCGGTATTGCCTTGCGAAGAGCTTTACTTGGAGAAATAGAAGGAACATGTATCACACGTGCAAAATTTGGGAGCGTGCCGCACGAGTATTCTACAATAGCAGGTATTGAAGAATCCGTACAAGAAATTTTACTAAATTTGAAAGAAATTGTATTGAGAAGTAATCTCTATGGAGTTAGAGACGCATCCATTTGCGTCAAAGGTCCTAGATACATAACTGCTCAAGATATCATCTTACCGCCTTCCGTAGAAATCGTTGATACGGCACAACCTATAGCTAACTTGACAGAGCCCATTGATTTCTGTATTGATTTACAGATCAAGAGAGATCGTGGATATCAGACAGAACTCAGAAAGAACTATCAAGATGGAAGTTATCCTATAGATGCTGTATCCATGCCTGTTCGAAATGTGAATTATAGTATTTTTTCTTGTGGGAATGGAAATGAAAAACACGAGATACTTTTTCTAGAAATATGGACTAATGGAAGTTTAACCCCTAAGGAAGCACTTTATGAGGCTTCTCGTAATTTGATTGATTTATTTCTTCCTTTTCTACACGCGGAGGAAGAGGGCGCTAGTTTCGAAGAAAATAAAAACAGGTTTACTCCACCCCTTTTTACTTTTCAAAAAAGATTAACTAATCTAAAGAGAAAACAAAAAAGGAATTCCATTGAATTGTATTTTTATTGATCAATTAGAATTGACTTCTAGAACGTATAATTGTCTAAAAAGGGCCAATATACATACACTATTGGACCTTTTGAGTAAGACTGAAGAAGATCTTCTGAGAATTGACAGTTTTCGTATGGAAGATAGAAAACATATATGGGACACTCTAGAGAAGCATCTCCCAATTGATTTACTTAAGAATAAACTCTCGTTTTAAATCCATTGCAATTTTTTTTCTTCTTCTTTTTCGAGTTAGAATAAAAAGAAAACAATTTAGCATCTTTGGTACAATCTATATTTTCGCGAAATGGATCATAATAAAATGGATTTTAGGTATCTAGGGAAGATTCACTTGGAAGTAACTATTTCCTAGATACCTATGGTACTTCACGGTTGAATGAATCAAAAAATATCTAAAAAAGACCTAAAGTTAATGATTTATCAATGGGTAATGTTGCTCCAATACCTAACCAAAGAGCTACTACAGTACCGATTAAAAAAACGGTCGTAGCTACTGGGCGGCGAAATGGATTTTGGAATTTATTGACATTCTCTAGAAAAGGTACTGTCAATAAGCCTGTTGGCACAGAAACCATTAAAAGAACGCCCAATAACTTATTGGGTACCGTACGGAGTATTTGAAACACGGGAAAGAAGTACCACTCGGGTAATATTTCCAGAGGAGTTGCAAACGGATCTGCCGGTTCACCAATCATTGATGGCTCGAGAACCGCTAAACCTACATTACATGCAATAGTACCTAGAATTACTACTGGAAAAATATATAAAAGATCGTTGGGCCATGCGGGTTCCCCGTAATAATTATGTCCCATCCCTTTAGCTAATTTAGCTCTTAATACAGGATCATTTAAGTCTGGTTTCTTTGTTATTGGGATAGGTGAACTCTTTAGGATCCATCCCCCAAAGGAACCGGACATGAGAATTTATCATCATCCGGCTCGAGCAAGAGTGAAAGAAATAAGACCGCGGAAGATCCTTAATAGAATTAAGGTTTATAATGACTCAATGACTCTAGGCAAGAAAAGCTTTATCAGATTCTCTTTTCCGAAGTTGCACCTACAACTACTCATTGAAAATAATCCTATTCTTATGGGTAAATGCTCAATATCCAAGTGGGCTTACAAATTTGATCATGATCAATTGCTTTGTGGATTGTCTCATGTCTCTTGATTAGTTGGTATTTATCCCCTCAATATCGCAAGTTTCTTACCTCCAAACAAAATATTTACTTGTTACTAATAAAAAATCAAAAAGTTTAGCCTACATTCTTCCTTAGATCCCTTCTTTTACTCCGATAGTATTGCGGATCACAATCGATGCAAAGAAAATGAATGCATTTCCATACTATAATAAAAAGGTAAGTGTAATAAATAGAGAACTGGATCATGTCACATGACTTATTCCATTTCTACTCTATGGGATCTTACGGAGCCTGTTCATGGATGACATGGTTGCGGTATGATCATAGAAGATATTCTCCTCAAGTGAACCAGCCTATCCTTCCTAGGTAGGGGACTTACATGTTGATTGGATGCGGAGACACCTTTGGTTGTGAATTCTAATGTGGCAGATCCAATTCTTTATCTGCATGGCCAAATCAATAATTCAAGTCACACACTCCCATAATCCGCCTTTTTTCTTTCGTAAAATTAACTTCAACTATTTGTATTGTATAAAAATACTTTGGAGTTGAAGAGAAGTATCCAAATGACATGTGTTATTTTACAATAACCCATGCTTGTAGCAATGAAATACCAAAACCTACCCGATATGATATATGATAATTATAATTCTCTATGATATGCCTTCCCTATAAAGGACCCGAAATACCTTGCTTACGTATCATTGGAAAGTGCATTAACATAAATACGGCAGTAAGCAGAGGCAGTACAAAGGTATGTAAACTATAAAAACGAGTCAAAGTGGATTGGCCCACACTAGCACTTCCGCGTAATAACTCCACTAAAGGCGATCCTATTACCGGAATGGCGTCAGGTACACCTGTCACAATTTTGACTGCCCAATAGCCAATTTGATCCCAAGGCAAAGAATAACCAGTTACACCAAATGATGCAGTCAAAACAGCCAAAACCACACCTGTGACCCAAGTTAATTCGCGGGGTTTTTTAAATCCCCCTGTGAGATACACACGAAATACATGCAGGATCATCATTAAAACCATCATACTTGCTGACCATCGATGAACTGATCGGATTAACCAACCAAAGTTGGCCTCGGTCATTATGTATTGAACCGAGGAAAAAGCCTCTGTAACGGTTGGTCGGTAGTAAAAAGTCATAGCAAAACCGGTAGCGACTTGTACTAGAAAACAAGTAAGTGTAATTCCCCCTAAACAATAAAATATGTTGACATGGGGAGGAACATATTTACTAGTTATATCATCTGCAATTGCCTGAATCTCAAGACGTTCCTCAAACCAATCATATACTTTATTGAGATAGGTAACTAACCCGAGTCCCCCTCTAAGAGCCGTATATGAAAATTTCATCTCGTACGGCTCAAGCAGAAACACAAAAATTTTCAACGAATATTAGAAAAAAGGTTCAAAACTTCATCAGCCACTGAATTGGGTCGATTTGCCTTGAAGATATCAAATAAGAAAAATCCGGAATATCTTCTTTGTGATGATAATGCCAAAAAATCTCAAGTTGGCGCGTCTTTCTTTCTTCCTTTCCCTTATGTTGGTCATTAGAGGCTTCTTGACTTTTCTCTTCCCTATAAAGGATTTGTTTTTTTATGCGTAATATAGAAATTATCTTGTTGAGATCCTATGAATCAGTTCAATTAAAACCTTAGATTCATACTAGAGCCACGATGATTTAGTCTCAAGCTAAACAAAAGGCAAGGGTTCTTCGAATAAGAACCGCTTGATAATCATTTATTGAATCAGTGTAATGACTCGACAAAATCGAGAGAAAAAAAGTTGTCTTTTGGGCAAACAAAATTGGAAGGAAGAAAATTTCTTTTTTATTTTTATTTAAGAACTACTTGAATTTTTCAGTCTGGTTGCGAGGTCTTAATAGTGAGTATGAATCATAGTTCCATTTTTTTTTGATCCACTCTATCTATTTCGTGTTCCAGATACTAGAATAAATAATATCTGACGAATTAGAATCATCTTGATAGAGATAACAGGCCCTTTCTATGTATTATCAATAGGATCAATTCTAACAAGTCACACACTCATATTCCAGAGATACCGAAACAAAAAAATTCCGCGGTCGAACTACCATAATATCTAGAAATGTAGATCTTAAACTAGAAAGGCTTTTTTGGATGGAAAAACTCTGACTTCCTAGTTTTAGTTAGTAGAAACCTAATTGGTTAAAATTCCGTCCAGTAAAACGGAAGAATTATAAATTTCTAAAATGATAGATAGGAATATAGCGAATAAAGCCATTGCGATCCCCATAAAAGGAGTAGTCCCCCAACCCGGGGCGACTTTCCCATATTCCGAATTCAAGGGTTTCAGTAAACTACCTGCACCAGTTCGTTTTGGCCTAGGTTTAGAACTATCTTCAACGGTTTGTGTAGCCATAAATTCTATTTAATCATTGGTGTTGACTTTGTATACTATTCCGTTGTAGTTGTAAATACACGATCTTTTCGTAGATCCATTGTAATCTTGAAATTCTATAAAAATGGAAACAGCAACTTTAGTCGCCATCTCCATATCTGGTTTACTTGTAAGCTTTACTGGGTATGCCTTATATACCGCGTTTGGGCAACCCTCTCAACAATTAAGAGATCCATTCGAAGAACACGGAGACTAATTTAAGTAAGAAGTCTCCCAGATAGGGGGACTTCTTACTTAAATGAAATTATTTTATTCTTTTAGTTGGAGTTGGTGGAACCTTAGGTGGTTCTCGGAAGAAGATAGCGAAAAAAATTATCCCTAAAGTCGAAACTAAAAGGAACGTATAAACCAATGCTTCCATAGATTCGATCCTGGTTTATTTACAATTATAACTTCCACACCTATTCATTTGTCATTTGGGATAATTTCCCATATAAAGAAAGAAAAAGAGTCAAAGAAAGGATGGGAGATGTTTCCCATGTCAAATCAAAAAAGAGAGGTGAAAGATACTATAACAATGTGTATCAAACTGCCTGTTTCCTTGTAGTTGGATCTCCCACTTTTTGGAATGTTCCAAATTCCACTTGAGCATCCAAATCTGGATCAATACCAGCAAAAACATCTCGGAACAATGTTCTAGCGCCATGCCAAATGTGTCCGAAAAAGAAGAGCAAAGCAAAGGTAGCATGACCAAAAGTGAACCAACCCCTTGGACTGCTGCGAAAAACACCATCAGATTTCAAAGTAGCCCGGTCTAATTCAAAAATTTCCCCTAATTGAGAACGCCTCGCATATTTTTTTACAGTAGCAGGATCAGAATAACTTACTCCATTAAGTTCGCCACCATAGAACTCCACCGTTACACCTACTTGTTCAACACTATATTTGGATTCTGCTCTTCTAAAAGGAACGTCTGCTCTAACAATTCCCTCCTCATCTACCAAAACAACCGGAAATGTTTCAAAAAAAGTAGGCATACGGCGTACAAAAAGCTCACGTCCTTCTTTATCTCTAAAGACGGGATGTCCTAACCATCCAACAGCTATTCCATCCCCATTGTCCATTGAGCCTGCTCTGAATAATCCCCCTTTTGCCGGATTATTACCAATATAATCATAAAAGGCTAATTTTTCGGGAATTTTAGACCAAGCTTCTGATAAACTAAGATTTTCGGCTAAACCATTGCTAACTCTTCGATATATTTCTTGCTGAAAGTATCCCTGATCCCACTGATAACGAGTAGGCCCAAATAATTCGATTGGGGTCGTTGCTGACCCATACCACATAGTTCCAGCAACTACGAAAGCTGCAAAAAAAACAGCAGCGATACTACTGGAAAGTACAGTTTCAATATTGCCCATACGTAATCCTTTATATAGACGTTGAGGCGGACGGACACTAAGATGGAATAAGCCCGCTAATATACCCAATGTACCCGCAGCAATATGATGAGAAGCTATTCCCCCCGGAACAAAAGGATCAAAACCTTCTGCACCCCACGCTGGATTTACAGCTTGTACTTTTCCAGTTAGTCCATAAGGATCGGATACCCATATCCCAGGACCATACAAACCCGTTACATGAAATGCCCCAAAGCCAAAGCAAGCCACCCCTGCAAGAAATAAATGAATTCCAAAGATCTTGGGCAAATCCAAAGAGGGTTTTCCCGTCCGCTCATCAGAGAATATTTCTAGGTCCCAATATACCCAATGCCAGATCGCTGCCAAGAAACACAAGCCAGAAAACACAATATGCGTACCTGCCACACCTTCATAACTCCAAATACCCGGATTTGTTACAGTTCCTCCTGAAATACTCCAACCACCCCACGAATCCGTTATTCCTAAACGAGTCATGAAGGGAATTACGAACATACCTTGTCTCCACATTGGATCCAGAACAGGATCAGAGGGATCAAAAACTGCTAATTCGTATAAAGCCATTGAGCCAGCCCAACCAGAAACTAGAGCTGTGTGCATTATATGCACCGCAAGCAATCGACCCGGATCATTCAATACGACAGTATGAACACGATACCAAGGCAAACCCATGGAAATACCCCTTTAGCAAAGAAAAATAGACACGATGTCGCTTTATTTTATCGCATTGAAAAAGACTATCCATATCCTATGTACCTAACCCTTCTAGGGGATTCTGTGTCAGAAAGCGCGAATATTTATTTCATTCCATTAAAAATAAGAAGCCAATTCTGTTCATAAGAAGAAAGAGAAGCAGATCTATTCTATACTCGATAAGTGCCAATATGCAATGGGTAACTTGGCCAATTTGGAAAAAACGAAGAATAGATCGCTACCCCTCTTTGTTTAGCATTCAAATCACCCATTCCCTTTTCTTTATTCAATCTGTCTTACATTCCTTATATGTATAACCTTTCAATCTACGTATTAATAGAATCTATAATATTCATATAGAATAAGAATAAAAATTAAGACAATAAACTGCGGATTCTTTCTTTCTGTTCCATTCTTACGTTTCCATATTAAAGTGTGGTTTTCTTACTTAAATTTAATAATATTAATCTAATATGCCCATTGGTGTTCCAAAAGTACCTTACCGGATTCCTGGAGATGAAGAAGCGACTTGGGTTGACTTATACAATGTTATGTATCGAGAAAGGACACTTTTTTTAGGTCAAGAGATTCGTTGCGAGATCACGAATCATATTACAGGTCTCATGGTATATCTGAGTATAGAAGATGGAATTAGTGATATTTTTTTGTTTATAAACTCCCCAGGCGGGTGGCTAATCTCAGGAATGGCTATTTTTGATACGATGCAAACGGTGACACCAGATATATATACAATATGCCTCGGAATAGCCGCCTCCATGGCGTCCTTCATTCTGCTTGGAGGAGAACCCACCAAGCGTATAGCATTCCCTCACGCGAGGATTATGCTTCACCAACCTGCTAGTGCTTATTATCGGGCAAGGACACCAGAATTTTTACTAGAAGTAGAAGAGTTACACAAAGTTCGCGAAATGATCACAAGGGTTTATGCAGTAAGAACAGGCAAGCCTTTTTGGGTTGTATCCGAAGACATGGAAAGGGATGTTTTTATGTCAGCAGACGAAGCCAAAGCTTATGGACTTGTCGATATTGTAGGGGATGAAATGATTGACAAGCACTGCGATACTGATCCAGTGTGGTTTCCAGAAATGTTTAAGGATTGGTAGTGTCCGGATTTCTTGTAAAGTTATTTCACAGCTAAATTCGTGTTTTCCTCGATTTAATAGAAAATAGAAAGACTTCATGATGAGCAATCATCAGGTTAAGATGGATCTAAACCAATCCATTTTTTTCTATATACATACAACATGCCGACGGTTAAACAACTTATTAGAAACGCAAGACAGCCAATACGAAATGCTCGAAAAACGGCCGCGCTTAAAGGATGCCCTCAGCGTCGAGGAACATGTGCTAGGGTGTATGTGCGACTCGTTCAGATCATGACTTCAAACAAATATAAAAAAAATTGAAGTATCCATGATTAGTACCAATGAATAGGATATAGCTTCTCTATCCTAGATTTCTATGGTATATGGAATTTATGGTTTCCTTTGGTGCAAATCCAATTATCTAAATTGGAAATAAGAAGCAATTCTCCCATTGGTAGCAAATGGTTATCCATTAAGCGGAGGAAATAGTAATAAAAAGAAAAAGGCTTATGCTCCTTTATCTTAAAAGAACGGACTAACAGGGTCAGCTACTTAGCCAACTTTCATAATTAAATACCGTCACTGTATGGATAACTCTTATTGTGAAAAGAGCTATTTACTCTATAATGGATAGGTAGAGCCAAAGAATGTGGACTATACAAGTTCGCAATACCTTTTGATGAAAGAAAGGGCTCCGGTGTATAGAGAGGGCCTCACCGTTTAAAAGGGAACCATAGAAACGATGGAACCCACTATTTTTTTTAGTATTATTAGAATGAATTTGTTATTTCGTATAGAAATAACTGAACGGAGTGGAATAAAAAATCGTGGTTGGGAAGGTTACTATAGCAAAAGCCATTGGAATTAATATTTTATATATCGGAATAATTAGTTTTGTTATTAATGAGAAAAAGGGTGGCTAAAAGAAGAGAAATCATTAGTTATTCATTAAGGTTAATTTGATTCAATGACCAGAGTTCCGCGAGGATATATAGCCCGGAGACGACGAACAAAAATGCGTTCATTTGCCTCAAACTTTAGAGGGGCTCATTTAAGACTTAATCGAATGATTACCCAACAGGTAAAAAGAGCTTTTGTTTCCTCTCATCGAGATAGAGGTAGGCAAAAGAGGGATTTTCGTCGTTTGTGGATCACTCGGATAAACGCAGCAACGCGGGTATATAAAGTATTCGATAGTTATAGTAAATTAATACACAACCTGTACAAGAAGAAATTGATTCTTAATCGTAAAATGCTTGCACAAGTAGCTGTATCAAATCCAAATAATCTTTACACGATTTCCAATAAAATAAAGATCATCAATTAAAGGTATAAATAAAGTAATATACTGGAATAATAAAAGATGAATTCCCGGAGAGGGAACTCCGGGAAGATACAATAAATTAAGATTAAGTGGTAGGAATCAACGAGCTGGATTACTTTCTTTATAATATATATAGGTCTGGCCCTTTCGAATTCGAATAAAACATCAACAATCGGAACTTAAGTTCCGGTTGTTGTTTCTTAAATTTTGGTTGTTGTTTCTTAAGTTTCGATTGGAATTGTACTTTTGCGTTAATTGAGGAATATGTCTATTTTTTCTGGGTCTAGAACCTGTAATTATTGAAATTGACTGGGCTTGAAATTGCTTTTCGTTCTCATAGTTACGAAACGGTAAGAAAGATAAAATACGAGCCTGTTTTATAGCAAGAGTAATTAATCGTTGTTGTTTCAAGGTTAATCTATTTATTCGTCTCGATAATATTTTTCCTTGTTCACTAATAAATCTATTAATTAAACTCATGTTTCTATAATCAATTCGATCTCCCGGGCCAATCCGGGGACGCCTACGAAAAGGTTGTTTAGATTTACGAAAAGGTTGCTTGAATTTACGAAAAGTTTGCTTGGATTTACGAAAGGGTTGCTTGGATTTATTAAAAGTTTGCTTGGATTTACTAAAGGGTTGCTTAGATTTAAGAAAAGGTTGTTTAGATGTATACATGATTTATTCCTTATTTAAAATTTGAAAATTTGAAAATTCACTTCTTTATTTTATTAATTTAGGATCCAGAAGAAGTAGTTTTTCTTTGATCCATATCTTATTTGATTCATATTATAGTATATGAATACCCTCTATACATATGAAATAATATCTACCGGAAATCAGATGAGTTGATTTGTATTTTGTATTCTATACTATGTTTTCTTTATATATTAAATATGAAGTTCTTACTCTTTCTGTTGTTTGGAAAGATCAAACACACGATGTTCCTATTTCTTTATTTCGTGATGAGTCGTATGCTTGCGACAATAACGACAAAATTTTTTGAATTCTAATTGTCCGGGTGTATTGTGGCGATTCTTTTGAGTACTATATCTAGAAATCCCCGTCGATTCCTCATTGGCACCTTTTCGAACACAACTGATGCATTCCAAAATAACTCTGATTCTAACATCTTTTCCCTTGGCCATGAACCTCCTTTTCTTTTTGGATTGACTTAACTTAATTCTTCTACTTATTCTTTTATTCTTCTATTTTGAATCCGAAGAAGAAGAATAAAATTCATTAGAATAATTTTTTTTTATTCTTTAATTAAGTAATAAAAAATAGAGAAATAATTAAAGAATACAATCCTTGTCGAATTAGCAAAGATTTTGGTTCGAAATCCTTTCATTTAATTAGCCAGCCCCGCCTTTTCTATGCTCTGATTTCTGAGGCCTTATTTAGCTTGGGTACCCCTTTAAATTGAATTTCTATTTTCAAAAATGGGGTTTACCAAATTTTTAATGACTCTGAGGTTCAACCCAATCCATCTTTTCTTTCTTTTTCCTTCCGATACTAAAAAAAGATTGAAAAGGATCAAATTTTGTCATATCACGAAGAAATCTATCCCTCCCATAGCAATAACTAGAATTAAAAAAAAGGGAATGACAAAGCATCTGGGAATAAACGATTAATTTCTATCAATAAACCTGCTAAAGCACCAAACCATAGAGTACTTAGCACGGGTGCTACAGAGAGATATGTTTTTATATCCCGCATTGAAAATCCTCCTTCCTTGTTGGAATACATATATGATCATAAACTCTTGCCCAAGATTGTTATGCTATATATAAAATGAACCATATCGACGAAATTTTCCTATCCCTAAAAAAGAAAAAGATGACCCCTTCTTCCTATATATTACCAAGGAAAAGTAATCCTTCTTTTATAGGCGAAATTATATTGGATTTTATATGTATATAATTCCTTAATTATATGAGACCAAAAAGAAGAAATGACACGAGGGTTCTATATATAGATAGAGAAAGAAAGAAGAAGAAAATTATGATGTGGAAAAGAAGACAGGAATTGTGTACAATGGCATTGTACAACAATTTAATTTGGAAAAGGGATGTAGCGCAGCTTGGTAGCGCGTTTGTTTTGGGTACAAAATGTCACAGGTTCAAATCCTGTCATCCCTACCTATTACTTCTTTCTTCTTTATAGGCAGTAGCGACGAGATCAATTAAAGTAAAGTGGGTATAACTTGAATTTGTGGAGACTATACGTACGTGAGATACATTAGGAATAGAAAAAGATTTTCTTTTTGAATGAATGAAAGCGCTCTTAGTTCAGTTCGGTAGAACGCGGGTCTCCAAAACCCGATGTCGTAGGTTCAAATCCTACAGAGCGTGATTCCATCTATTTTATGTCGAAGCAGAGTAAAATAACTTAACAAAATTGAATTGTAACTCCAATTTCAATTTGACCTCCTCTCTGGTCTGGAGGAGGTCAATCAAAAAAAAAAAATGACTCAATCAAAGATCCAACTGATCCCCACGCCTGTATTGCAAATACGCAGTCACGAATAATCCCGCTAAAGTAATAGGAATTAGGCCTAAGACGATTCCAAATAGAAAAACTTCAATCATTTCGATTTGTTCGAGGGGATAAAAAAAGAGGTACGATCTATCCCTAAATAGTACTCTAAATTATCCACGAATCTCAATGACCAAGAAAAGAATTCCTAATTAGTCTGGAAAAGAGTCGTAGAATGCCAGGAATCCCAAAGAAAGATTTTTCTTTTCTGAATTATAATTATTCAGTCAATTCAAATAAGGCGTATCTTGTTCAAGCCAATAAATAGAGCTGGGGTTATAGTTAAAGCAGCCAGTAGAAAACCAAAATAACTAGTTAAAGTAAGCATGAAAGAGTTAAATTCCATTTATTTTTTTTTACTACACTACATATGTTGGTAAAGCATTTACCTAAGTTATGGAAAATTCATAATTCATCAGTTATTTTAGATAATACTAAAAAACAAGATAGAGTAAGATACAGAAGTGTAAAAGAAAGTGGATTCATCAGATGATACATGAGTCCCTAATTCCGAATCAAGAGATTTGTTGTGGAATTTGTCAATTGAGTAAAGTAATAATATTAAGAACTAGATCATCTAACCCCATTGAATGAAAAAAAGAAATTCAATTTTCAGGGAAATTTTTGAATAAGAGATAAATAAACAATTGAATTTGAAAAAAAAAACTTCTTTCTATTTTGGATAATTTCTTTTTCAATAGGACCCTCTTTTTGGAGTGAACGATCGAATATTCCCCTATTCCTTCTTATTTTAACTGATTGTATTCCATATGGAATAAGAGGAGAACAAAAGCATTCCACGACCTGCCAAGGGGCTGTTAAAAAAAAAAAAAAAAGAAAGCTCTTCCTTGAATTTACTTTATTTTTATTCCTTTTTCGAACTCCAACCAAAGTAGATTCGAAGACGAGTCACTTCAATTATCCTTTTAAGTTCTATTCTATCTTCTGTCTTTCCCTATTTCATCTCGTAAAGTTCCGCGCTCGCAGTTTGGTCAAGAAAGTTAGACCTAATCCAACAAACAATACAAGGATGAATTACGAATTATGAAAGGATAGATTTCACATATACTTGTCCTTGTATTGTGTCAGTATGAGAATATCCTTCCTAAATTATTTATCCAAACCTATTGATCATTAACTTAGATTTTCCCAAGATTTTGGCTGCTATTCCGAATTACTCTATTATTCCGAAGCCAATGAAAAGTAAGTAGAACCTACAAAAATGGGGTTTTCTATTGATGCCTTGAATAACATATAGCTTACCTATAGACAAAAAAAAAATAAAAAAGTAATTATGTTTCGGAACCAGGCAAAACCAGATTGCTGTGCCATAGGAAGGATAGCTATACTAATTCGGTATACTCAAAATACACCTTTGGTACAAAATTGACAATCTCACAAGGATGAAATATCAGTAATTTTCTATTTACTGGTCGATCCCATCTTTTACGGAATCAATTCCTTTTTTGAATGTACAAAAATTTTGGGAGTTCAGCATGTCTGGAAGCACGGGAGAACGTTCTTTTGCTGATATTATTACCAGTATTCGATACTGGGTTATTCATAGCATTACTATACCTTCCCTATTCATTGCGGGTTGGTTATTTGTCAGTACGGGTTTAGCTTATGACGTGTTTGGAAGTCCTAGGCCAAACGAGTATTTCACGGAAAGCCGACAAGGAATTCCGTTAATAACCGACCGTTTTGATTCTTTAGAACAACTCGATGAATTTAGTAGATCCTTTTAGGAGGCCCTCAATGACCATAGATCGAACCTATCCTATTTTTACAGTGCGATGGCTGGCTATTCACGGACTAGCTGTACCTACTGTTTTTTTCTTGGGATCAATATCAGCAATGCAGTTCATCCAACGATAAAACAAATTCCAACTATAGAACTATGACACAATCAAACCCGAATGAACAAAATGTTGAATTGAATCGTACCAGTCTATACTGGGGTTTATTACTCATTTTTGTACTTGCTGTTTTATTTTCCAATTACTTCTTCAATTGAGAGAAAGAAAGAGACTAATAAGAATTCTCTTATCCCATTTGGAAGGATACCATCCTTATAACTACCCATGACTGTTTTTGTCTCTAGCATGACCAATTGATAAAATGTGGAGGAAAGTAGGGGAAATGGCCGATACTACTGGAAGAATTCCTCTTTGGCTGATAGGTACTGTAGCTGGTATTGCTGTGATTGGTTTAGTAGGTGTTTTCTTTTATGGTTCATATTCTGGATTGGGTTCATCTCTATAGTAATCGGAGGGACCAGATTGTAAACATGAAAAAGTAGGAGCTTAGCGGGTCCTTACCCCCCTTTATCTGATTAGAGCGGAAAGGACCCGCGGAATTTTTATTTTACTCTTATAACGCGAATTGAATCTATTCGATTCACTCTTATGAAGCAACAAGAAAAAGAGATCACTCGAGGATCCAATATCTTATTCCACGAAGGAAGTATCCTGAAAATCCTTGATTTAGTTTCGAGTAATAAACTAATAAAACCTTAATCAAAACTATTCAACTAGCCTAAAAATAAAAAAACCTTCAATGGAAGAGTTTACTTTTTTTTTGCAAAATTTCTGTAAATTTGAAGTTGAACTTAATTAAACAAGCCAAGCAATTTGCTCACAATCACAAGAAATTTTTCCCCCGCCATATTTTCTTCCCCTCTGTTTGTCCACTACCTCGGCTAAACCTAAGCAAAAGAAAAAGAGGTCCAAGAGACAGACCCGAATAAAGAAGAAATAGTAATCTTTGACGAATTAGGAAGAAAAAGGATTCTTATTTTGATACAAGAAGAATCGGCACAAGAAAAAGGCTTTTTCTTGTGCCGAATAGACGATTAAGAAGACCTGCAATCCCTCCGAAAAAGAAGAAATTTTAATTTGATTGTTCTCGCCTTTGCCTTGGATTCTCTTCTTTTGCATGGGATATAAATAAGGAATTCCAGACATCTCATAAACAAAAAGCAGTCTAAACAAAAAAAGGATTTCCAAAATAGATCATAGATAATTCTAGCAATTGCCAATAAATCGAGGCTTTTTACCAACTTGATGGTAAGAAATCCCGGGACCTAGAAATTCATTTCGTACAATTGAACCTTTTCAAACTGTTTCTTTTTGAGAACCAAAAAAACTTGTGCCAAAATAACGGATGCGAAGAAGAACAAAAGGCCTTGGACACGTAATGGATCCTGAAGCACGATTTCTGCGTCCCCCTGACCAAAACCTCCCACATTAGGATTGCTTGTTAATGGTTGATCAAGCTTGATGGATTCCCCCTCTGAAACAAGAAGTTCTGGTCCGGGAGGTATAATATCAATCACTTGGCGTCCATCTGATGCATCAACTATGGATATTTCATACCCCCCCTTTTCTTTACGTAGTATTTTTCTTACTATACCTGTTGACGTAGCATTATAGACTGTATTGTTACTCTTGCTACCATCAGGATAGATCTGTCCTCTTCCTCGGTTTCCCCCTACATATATGGGATATTTTAAGAAATGAGCATCTTTCTTCGTAGCAGGATCAGGGGAAAGAATGGGAAAGACAATTTCACTATATTTCTTACCGGGAACAGGGCCTATCACAAGAATGTTTTTTTTATCGGGACGATAACTCTGAAAAGCAAGATTTCCTATCTTTTCTTTTAACTCAGGGGAAATACGATCGGGCGGCGCTAATTCGAATCCCTCGGGCAAAATAAGAACAGCACCTACATTCAACCCTCCCTTTTTTCCATTAGCAAGAACTTGTTTCAATTGCATATCATAAGGAATTCGAAGAACTGCTTCAAATACAGTATCGGGAAGCACAGCTTGGGGAACTTCAATATCGACGGGCTTGCTAGCTAAATGGCAATTGGCACATACAATTCGTCCAGTTGCTTCTCGTGGGTTTTCATAACCCTGCTGCGCAAAAATGGGATATGCATTTGAAATAGATGTCCGAGTTATTACGTATATCATGATCGATACAGAAATCGATCGAGTTATCTGTTCCTTTACCCAAGAAAAAGTATTTCTATTTTCCATGTCCAATCGCAGATCCCAGAATTTCTACAATAAATTAGATAGGTAGCTAAGCTAATCTAGTTCCCTATACACGAATCTGTTGTCATTCTACTGCAACAGTTGTACTGCAATGATGAATACCTTAAAGTAGGTATAAATAGAAAGAATTTTGCTAAAATGGAAAAGGGCTTTCTTTCTAAAAAAAGATGCTTGCTAATTTGATTAATATTAATATCGGGAGATCAAATGAATTTATGCTTCACTAATTGAATGATAAATGACTACAAGCGAAGGAGATAGACGATTTAAACAAAAAAAGACCCAAAATTTCAAACATGTATCTAGAATTACTGGAAAACTACAAACAAAAATAGTGAAAATAAGCTCGTTAGGAGCCCATCCAAAATCGTTGTAGACCCAACGAATTACTAGTTCCCAACCACGGGTGGAGTGAAATCCAACAAAAAAATCAGTAACTAAAAGAATAAAAAAAGCTTTTATTGAGTCATTTAAATTATAGAAGAATTCCTGAACCCAAGAATTCAAAATGACAAGTTCCTCTTTACCCAGAAAAAAAGAACCACTTAGAATAGCCAAACAGATTATATTTGTCGAGAAATGCAAAATGGTATGGAGATGATCCTCATTATTTATTTTGACCCATTGTATTATTTCCTTGTGTATTCCTGTAGGAGGTTTTTGTACATGTGTCTTTAGTTTCCCTTTTATCATCTCGTCCAAGAGAGAAAGTTCTTCTAATTCTATGAATCTTTCTAGAATCCTTTTCTCTTGAATATCAGTTAAGAGAGTTTCGGATTGCCTGGTATTCCACCAATTCTTAATCCAAAGTTCCAGACATTTGTTAAATGAGGAAGAGACCCCCCAAGGCAAAAGTACGATAAATACAAGATATAGTAAAGAAGGCAATGCTTTCTTTTTTTTCATTTTTGATCTGTAAATGGAGTTGTTAATGAATATGCTTCATTCGCTGACTCTATTCCATTCCCTGACTCTATATGATGATATTTCTATTTCATGATATTTCTATTTCTTTGAAGCAAAAACTCTATAGGTTTGATACCCTGTATCTATTCTTCTTTTTTGTATATTAGTTATTAGTGGAATTTCAGTGCATTGGGTTCTTTCTTAGATCTAGATGGAATGAAATAGTGAAATAGAATAAAAAAAAAGCCCTTTCGGATGAAAAAGGAAGAATAGTATGCGATATATCTAACTTGGATAAAAAAAAATTAAAAGCAAATTTCTCTTATCCTCGTTTGTTCCTTCCTTTAGATAAATACTTAAAAATCCCCTTACAATAACAAATCCAATTTAGAAGGGACTTCCTCCCTGTGTTGAGAAAACTTTTCTTCTTCCAATTCTTCTTTTCTTCATTCAACTCAGTTCAAAAAAGATACCTCAAAATACTTCAATTGGTACGCGCAAGAAATAGGCCAATTCGGCAGCTTTTTGTTCAATTTCTCGTGGAGTAAAAAATTTATCATCAGTACGAGTCAAGGGAATGATCCCCTGGCCCCGGATTTCCATATAAAGAATACGACGAGGATAAAGACCCTCTTTAACCTGAATTCTAATTGATTGGATATCCCGCATAAGGAATCGAAGGAAGACGCGACGTTTTATTCCAGGGAATCCCCAACGAAAAATGCACACTATTCCCTCTTTTCTATCGAATCGGTCATAACCACTACCTACATTCCACAAAATAGTACACCACAAGTAGGAGCTAATGAATAGGCCTGCGATTCCGTAGAAAGACATCACGACCCCCTGCGGAAAAAAAAGAATTTCTTGAGATGGAAGTATAGATATAATATTCTTACCAAGATAACTGGAAATCCCAACCGATAAGAATCCTAGTGAACCTAGAAAAAGAATACAGGCCCAGAAAAAATTACCCCTTTTTCGAGAACCTTTTAGAAGTTCTACCCATATGTGTTCTGATCGCCAATTCATATTAGATATACTAAATCCAGCAGCGGTCGATTGAAATTGAGAGAATAAGCTAAATAATTTTGACTTTACTTTTTTTGATTCTGAAATCGCCTTCAGCAACTAGTACTCCTGTGAAATAATAGGTTAGATACATTGACTTTCTATTCAAAAAATATTCGTTGATTCAATTAAAATAAATAAAATAAAACTCGCTATACCTGGCTCTGCATATTCATGCATTTATGCTCGTAGCCTATATCCGCATCCATAACCGTTTTTCATTTGTGTGTAGAAAGTGTGTGTAGAAAAAGCCACATACCCTACCATATTATATTACTTACACTAAAAAATACTAGACAATCTTATTTTTTTGCACATAAAGAAATAAAGAAGTCATTGCAATTGCCGGAAATACTAAGCCTACTAAAGGCACGAAAATAGAAGGTAAGTTTAAATCCGTCATGGAATAGGTGTCTCAATTCAAATTTACTATTTCTATCTAGTCGAAAAATATCTTAAGATTCTTATGATATAATTAAGTATATCTATTATAAGGAATATTGACTATTGTATTGTATTTTTTATTTTTAGTTTGAAAAATATTCTGTAAAAAAAATGAAAGGATAATAAGAAAATTCCAAAAAAGGAGAACTAATTAAAAAGATTTTATTTTGATTTTCCCATCCTCATGGCCTTTCTATCTTTCTAATCTAATTTGAAATTGGATTCAAAAGAAAGCGGTTAGAATTTACTTCCTGCATACATACTTCTCTAGAAGCGCATACAATAATGCGTGGTAAAGGCGGAAAAATAGTATATTCAATCAAAATCAAAGGGCAAATTATCTTACCTACTATAGATCCCCTACTACCCTCTTAGACTTTAAAAGGCGATATACCACCCAAAGAAAGGGTATGAAAATGCCGGGTGGAGTTAGCTTTTCGACGAAGACCTGTCCCGTGCAGCGAAGCCCTGTTAGTAAGACCCCCCGCAATAATGGATTATAGAAGAATATTATTCCAAATACTCCTCTGGACGCATATAGTAGCATTGCGATTCCGAATCTTTTTTATTTATGAATATGAACAGAAAAAATTCATTGTATCGTTGGGTCGGAGCGGAGGTTTGGTCCAGAAAAATTAGAAACAAAACGTCTACTCTACCGCATTGAAGTCTATAGCGCTGTATTTCCACGAAAGTATAATTCTTACCATCAGGATACGATCCTTTCTTTTGAACTAAACGTCTCTACGATGGGTCCAGGTTCTATGTCCAATCCCAAATCAAGGATTTCTCGCTCTTGATCGGAGTCATAAACTAAAAAAAAACTACCTTTTTATCCTTTTTCTCAAGGTTATAGAAAACTTCCTTATCTAGTTCTAGCATTTTGAAAAAAAAAAAATGCTTCTTTTTTTACACACAGTTCGAGTCACTTGTTGACTCACGATTACGCCTGTTAAAAGTTTCAAACGTCCTCTTTTTTGAAATTGAAAGAGAGTCCTATAAAAAGGTCTAACTTCCAAACTATGTCTTTTTTCATTCATTCTCCTTTAGTTTTTTTCTCTATCTAGAAGTGGAATAGAATAACCCGGTTGAAGGGTAATGATCATACGTCTGTAATGCATTGTATGGCCCAGAATAGGTCCTATTCTTCTACCTTTTCCAGGTAGTCGATGGCTATTCACAGCTACCACCTTAACACCAAAGAAGAGTTCGACCCAATGCTTTATTTCTGTCTTAGTGAATCCCGATTCGACATTAAAAGTATATTGATTCTTTCCCAATAAACGAAGACTTTTTTCTGTAAATACTGCGTATTTGATTCCATTATCATTATCATATGATAATACTATATTTTATTATTTTATTATTTTATTTGTATTTCTTTATTGTATTATACCTTAATATATATATTCTAGATATATAGAATAGACGAATCTCAATTTGTCAAGTCTCATGATCATATCATGATCTATTTTTATTCGGCTCAATCTTTTTTTTCTAAAAAAGATTGAGCCGAGTTTAATTGCAATCAATTAGAAGAATAAAGAAGAATTACTGCATTTCATAACTGATTTTTTTCTCTTTTTATTTCGTTTCTTTTTTATTTATACCTTCTTTATCTTTAGTTTTATCTAGTTAATCAATAGTATCTACCGGCTCGAACTCGAATTTGATCGCCTTCCATACTTCACAAGCTGCGGCTAGTTCAGGACTCCATTTGCAAGCTGCTCGGATAATTTCATTACCTTCGCGAGCAAGATCGCGCCCTTCGTTACGAGCTTGTACACAGGCTTCTAAAGCCACTCGATTAGCTGCTGCACCAGGTGCATTTCCCCAAGGATGTCCTAAAGTTCCTCCACCAAATTGTAATACAGAATCGTCCCCAAAGATTTCGGTCAGAGCTGGCATATGCCAAACATGAATACCACCTGAAGCTACCGGTATAACACCTGGCATGGATACCCAGTCCTGAGTGAAAAAGATACCGCGAGCACGATCTTTTTCAATAAAATCATCGCGCAATAAATCAACAAAACCTAAAGTCATTTCGCGTTCCCCTTCTAACTTACCTACTACTGTACCGGAGTGGATATGATCTCCCCCAGACATACGCAATGCTTTAGCTAATACACGGAAATGCATACCATGATTTTTCTGTCTATCAATAACTGCATGCATTGCACGGTGAATGTGAAGAAGTAGGCCATTGTCGCGGCAATAATGAGCCAAAGTAGTATTTGCGGTGAATCCCCCAGTTAAGTAGTCATGCATTACAATAGGAACCCCTAATTCTCTTGCAAATACAGCTCTCTTAATCATTTCTTCACATGTACCCGCAGTCGCATTCAAGTAATGCCCCTTGATTTCACCGGTTTCGGCCTGTGATTTATAAATAGCTTCGGCACAAAAGACAAAACGGTCTCTCCAGCGCATAAATGGTTGTGAGTTTACGTTTTCATCATCTTTGGTAAAATCAAGTCCACCACGTAGACACTCATAACACGCTCTACCATAATTTTTTGCGGATAATCCCAATTTTGGTTTAATAGTACATCCCAATAAAGGACGACCGTACTTGTTCAACTTATCTCTTTCAACTTGGATACCATGAGGCGGGCCTTGGAAAGTTTTTGAATAAGTAGGGGGAATTCGTAGATCCTCCAAACGTAGAGCACGTAGGGCTTTGAAACCAAATACGTTACCTACAATGGAAGTAAACATGTTAGTAACGGAACCCTCTTCAAATAGGTCTAATGGATAAGCTACATAACAGATCCATTGGTTGTCTTCCCCAGCAACAGGCTCGATGTGATAGCATCGTCCTTTGTAACGATCAAGACTGGTAAGTCCATCAGTCCAAACAGTTGTCCATGTACCAGTAGAAGATTCGGCAGCTACTGCAGCCCCTGCTTCTTCGGGCGGAACCCCAGGCTGAGGACTTACTCGGAATGCTGCCAAGATATCAGTATCCTTAGTTTCATACTCTGGGGTGTAGTAAGTCAATTTATAATCTTTAACACCAGCTTGAAATCCAACACCTGCTTTAGTTTCTGTTTGTGGTGACATAAGTCCCTCCCTATAACTCTTGAATTAAGAATTCTCACAATAACAGGGTCTACTCGATGTTAATTAGGCGTAAATGAAACTTTAGCAAAAATCTCGTAAAACAAAAAGGATATTCAATTAATATAATATCAACTCATTAAAGAAAATTGAGGGCATGCTTAGGTTAATGAATATGTTTCATTCATATATAATGCGTACACCCTGTGTATGTTCTATCCTATAGGAATTCCAATATAGGAATTCGATAGGAATTGAGTTGTTGTTATGGTAAGTTAACACGGTTCGTTATTAAACCATGGATTTGATTTACCAAATCCATAATTATTGTATACTCTTTGATAGATATAGCGCAACCCAAATTAATTCCTAATCCTTATTTTACAAGTTCTTAATAGTTCTCTTTTCTTATTTTGAATGCAAATACCTAACTAAATACTAATAAAATTCTTTGTTGACAGCAATCTATGCTTCACAGTAGTATATATTTTGTATATCGAAGTCCTAGATAGGAAAGTAGAGTAGGCACAGATCCTCCACAAAAGGCAAAATGTATATGAAAAAAAAGATTGATTGAACTTTCCAATGGACTCATTCCATGAGTAAACGATTGAATGGGATTCGCTTGGGCAACGAAATCAAGTCCTGGTCCCCTTTTCTCTCTTATTGAATTAACTAATTCATTTCCTTTTTACTTTTGGATTTTTTTTGATTTGATTTGGCATTATTCAACAATAAAAAAAGAAAAATTTCGACAAATTCCTTTTTTTTAATTATGTGATAATTATGAGAACCAATCCTACTACTTCTCCTCCCGGGGTTTCCACAATTGAAGAAAAAAGTACAGGTCGTATCGATCAAATTATTGGACCCGTGCTGGATGTCACTTTTCCCCCAGGCAAGTTACCTTATATTTATAACGCTTTGGTAGTCCAGAGTAGAGACACTGCCGATAAGCAAATTAATGTGACTTGTGAGGTACAACAATTATTAGGAAATAATCGAGTTAGAGCTGTAGCTATGAGTGCTACGGACGGGTTGATGAGAGGAATGGAAGTGATTGACACGGGAGCTCCTCTCAGTGTTCCGGTCGGTGGAGCTACTCTCGGACGAATTTTCAACGTTCTTGGGGAGCCTGTTGACAATTTGGGTCCTGTAGATAGTAGTGCAACGTTCCCTATTCATAGATCTGCGCCTGCCTTTATCGAGTTAGATACGAAATTATCCATCTTTGAAACAGGTATTAAGGTCGTCGATCTTTTAGCTCCTTATCGACGTGGAGGAAAAATAGGACTATTTGGGGGGGCTGGAGTAGGTAAAACAGTACTGATCATGGAATTAATCAATAACATTGCTAAAGCTCATGGGGGCGTATCCGTATTCGGTGGAGTAGGGGAACGGACTCGTGAAGGAAATGATCTTTATATGGAAATGAAGGAATCCGGAGTAATTAATGAAAAAAATATTGAGGAATCAAAGGTAGCTCTAGTCTATGGCCAAATGAATGAACCACCGGGAGCTCGTATGAGAGTTGGTTTAACTGCCCTAACTATGGCGGAATATTTCCGAGATGTTAATAAGCAAGACGTGCTTTTATTTATCGATAATATCTTTCGTTTTG
>NW_028260597.1:10000-39390 GCF_056163025.1 Triticum urartu
CTGATCAAAGAGAGAACAATATCCATTTCAAAACATTTCTAACAGATTCCTTAGTTCGGACCGACGAAGTAATGTCACTCGACTATTATCAACCTGACTGCAATCTTTTTCTGTCGGTAAGGATTGCACCAGAGCACCTTCTACTTCTAATAGGCCATGAACTATAGATAGAGAAGAATCATTCTGAGCGAGTACATAAGAAGCGATCCACTTTTTTTCATCGGTTCCAGGGGAAGACCAAAGATCTTGCGCGGCAGGTCCGCCAGAAAAACTCAAAAGAGAAAGAAGTCTCGTTAATCTCTTCATGCTCGTTCCAAGTTCGAAGTACCTTTTGGCCAAAGAAAAACCCGCTTCCTGACACGATTGCCTCTTTATCTTTATATAGATAGATTCTATGGGGTTATTACTTAGTAAGTCTATTTTGTACAAGAGCCCCTCCTATCTGATAGAAAAGGGTCCCATGATCCCGAGCCGATCTTACCTTGGCTCGCAAACCCCAAGTTTGTCTATGAAGAGCTAATCTAATTGTATTTTTTTCTAGAATGGATTTCTTATGTGGAATACTAATGGATAGGGCTTCGTTGCTAAGTGCTACAAGATCTAGTGCACTGGAACTCGTGGTTATGGACCCGAATCCTTTAGTATGGAACATTGTCTTTTCCAAGTAAAAACCCCTAGTATATGAAAGAATGAAAAGGTGCTTTCGTTCTTGTGGAATAAGAAGCCCTCGTACCTTAATGAAAGGAAAATCGTAATTTTTCGTTAGGTATTTGACCAAATAGGATCGTCCAGTTCCTACAGAACCTATCACTAAAATACCCGATAGGGCTAAGCGGAACGAAAAGGGTTTTCCATGAGATGGTAAATGAAAACGATTAGTCCCACACGAGGTTTGGGAATAAGTGATTGTCTGATAATGAGCAAGGAATATACGTCTTTCTGCTAAAGAGGATCTATTAAACTCATAATTCATTAGATCCTTGTTATCAATGCCAACTAGGTATCATAAGTAAATGGATCCCGGTTGTTCAATCCTTTGATAACCAAGGTCATTCTTTGCTAAAGAGAAATGATCACTATGAGTCAGACTCAATAGAATTGGATCCATTCCAAATAGCGAGAATTAGGATTCTTGATCCCTCTCAATCTCTCTTTCAATTCGAGGATCCAGAGAGGTGTTTTCATAGTCATCTCCGAATATTTGCCATCTCGGAATATTTTCGATTTCATTTTTCTATGATATGTCTTTCTATATGAAAATTGGTTATTTACGATGTACGATGATCCCTGTTAAGCATCCATGGCTGAATGGTTAAAGCGCCCAACTCATAATTGGTAAATTTGCGGGTTCAATTCCTGCTGGATGCACACGAACGGGAACATTCCATAAGTCTATTGGAACTGGCTCTCTATCCATGGAATCTCATCCATCATCCATACATAACGAATTGGTATGGTATATTCATACCATAACATAAGAACAATAAGAACTCGAATTCTTATCGATACTGGAACTCAGAGCATAGGAGGGAAAGTCGATTTATGGATGGAATCAAATACGCAGTATTTACAGAAAAAAGTCTTCGTTTATTGGGAAAGAATCAATATACTTTTAATGTCGAATCGGGATTCACTAAGACAGAAATAAAGCATTGGGTCGAACTCTTCTTTGGTGTTAAGGTGGTAGCTGTGAATAGCCATCGACTACCTGGAAAAGGTAGAAGAATAGGACCTATTCTGGGCCATACAATGCATTACAGACGTATGATCATTACCCTTCAACCGGGTTATTCTATTCCACTTCTAGATAGAGAAAAAAACTAAAGGAGAATACTTAATAATACGGCGAAACATTTATACAAAACACCTATCCCGAGCACACGCAAGGGAACCGTAGACAGGCAAGTGAAATCCAATCCACGAAATAATTTGATCCATGGACGGCACCGTTGTGGTAAAGGTCGTAATTCCAGAGGAATCATTACCGCAAGGCATAGAGGGGGAGGTCATAAGCGCCTATACCGTAAAATAGATTTTCGACGGAATCAAAAAGACATATCTGGTAGAATCGTAACCATAGAATACGACCCTAATCGAAATGCATACATTTGTCTCATACACTATGGGGATGGTGAGAAGAGATATATTTTACATCCCAGAGGGGCTATAATTGGAGATACTATTGTTTCTGGTACAAAAGTTCCTATATCAATGGGAAATGCCCTACCTTTGAGTGCGGTTTGAACTATTGATTTACGTAATTGGAAGTAACCAATTAGGTTTACGACGAAACCTAGAAATCGATCACTGATCCAATTTGACTACCTCTACGGGATAGACCTCAACAGAAAACTGTTGAGTAACGGCAGCAAGTGATTGAGTTCAGTAGTTCCTCATAGAAAATTATTGGCTCTAGAGATATGGTAATATGGAGAAGACAAAATTGTTTGAAGCACGCACAGAACCGGAAGCGCCCCTTGTTTCAAAGAGAGGAGGACGGGTTATTCACATTTAATTTGATGGTCAGAGGCAAATTGAAAGCTAAGCAGTGGTAATTAAGACCCCCGGGGGAAAATAGGGATGTCTCCTACGTTACCCATAATATGTGGAAGTATCGACGTAATTTCATAGAGTCATTCGATCTGAATGCTACATGAAGAACATAAGCCAGATGACGGAACGCAGAGACCTAGGATGTAGAAGATCATAACATGAGCGATTCGGCAGATTTGGATTCCTTTCCTATATATCCACTCATGTGGTACTTCATCATATGATTCATATAAGATCCATCTGTCTAGAGATCGTCATATACATCTAGAAAGCCGTATGCTTTGGAAGAAGCTTGTACAGTTTGGGAAGGGGTTTTTTGAGAGAAAAGAAGAATCTACTTCAACCGATATGCCCTTAGGCACGGCCATGCATAACATAGAAATCACACGTGGAAGGGGTGGGCAATTAGCTAGAGCAGCAGGTGCTGTAGCGAAACTCATTGCAAAAGAGGGTAAATCGGCCACTTTAAGATTACCATCTGGGGAGGTCCGTTTAGTATCCCAAAACTGCTTAGCAACAGTCGGACAAGTGGGTAATGTTGGGGTGAACCAAAAAAGTTTGGGTAGAGCCGGATCTAAGTGTTGGCTAGGTAAACGCCCCGTAGTAAGAGGGGGTAGTTATGAACCCTGTGGACCACCCCCATGGGGGCGGTGAAGGGAAAGCTCCCATTGGTAGAAAAAAACCCACAACCCCTTGGGGTTATCCTGCGCTTGGAAGAAGAACTAGGAAAAGGAAAAAATATAGCGATAGTTTTATTCTTCGTCGCCGTAAGTAAATACGTAACTAGGAATATGGAAAATTGCATTTTTGGAATTTGCAATAATGCGATGGGCGAACGACGGGAATTGAACCCGCGCATGGTGGATTCACAATCCACTGCCTTGATCCACTTGGCTACATCCGCCCCTTATCCAGCTAAAGGATTTTTTTCTTTTTTCCATTGATCATTATTCTATTTATTCTGACCTCCGTACTTCGATCGAGATATTGGACATAGAATGCCACTCTTTAAAAAGGAAAAAAGGAGTAATCAGCTGTGACACGAAAAAAAAACGAATCCTTTTGTAGCTCATCATTTATTGGCAAAGATAGAAAAGGTCAATATGAAGGAGGAGAAAGAAACAATAGTAACGTGGTCCCGGGCATCTAGCATTCTACCCACAATGGTTGGCCATACAATCGCGATTCATAATGGAAAGGAACATATACCTATTTACATAACAAATCCTATGGTAGGTCGCAAATTGGGGGAATTCGTGCCTACTCGGCATTTCACGAGTTATGAAAATGCAAGAAAGGATACTAAATCTCGTCGTTAACTGAATTCTGAATAGAAAGATTAAGAAGAAAAAAAGATTCAAAATAAAGACAGAAATACCCAATATCTTGCTAGAACAAGATATTGGGTATTTCTGTCTTCAAAAATTCTTATATGTTAGCAGAAAAACCTTATCCATTAATAGATGGAACTTCAACAGCAGCTAAGTCTAGAGGGAAGTTGTGAGCATTACGTTCGTGCATTACTTCCATACCAAGGTTAGCACGGTTGATGATATCAGCCCAAGTATTAATAACGCGACCTTGACTATCAACTACAGATTGGTTGAAATTGAAACCATTTAGGTTGAAAGCCATAGTACTAATACCTAAAGCAGTGAACCAGATTCCTACTACAGGCCAAGCAGCCAAGAAGAAGTGTAAAGAACGAGAGTTGTTGAAACTAGCATATTGGAAGATTAATCGGCCAAAATAACCATGAGCAGCCACAATATTATAAGTTTCTTCCTCTTGACCAAATTTGTAACCCTCATTAGCGGATTCATTTTCAGTAGTTTCCCTGATCAAACTAGAGGTTACCAAGGAACCATGCATAGCACTGAATAGGGAACCGCCGAATACACCAGCTACACCTAACATGTGGAATGGATGCATAAGGATGTTGTGCTCTGCCTGGAATACAATCATAAAGTTGAAAGTACCAGAGATTCCTAAAGGCATACCATCAGAAAAGCTTCCTTGACCAATAGGGTAAATCAAGAAAACAGCAGTAGCAGCTGCAACAGGAGCTGAATATGCAACAGCAATCCAAGGACGCATACCCAGACGGAAACTAAGTTCCCACTCACGACCCATATAACAAGCTACACCAAGTAAGAAGTGTAGAACAATTAGCTCATAAGGACCACCATTGTATAACCACTCATCAACAGATGCAGCTTCCCAAATTGGGTAAAAGTGCAATCCGATCGCCGCAGAAGTAGGGATAATAGCACCAGAGATAATATTGTTTCCATAAAGTAAAGAACCAGAAACAGGCTCACGAATACCATCAATATCTACTGGAGGGGCAGCGATGAAGGCGATAATAAATACAGAAGTTGCGGTCAATAAGGTAGGGATCATCAAAACACCGAACCATCCGATGTAAAGACGATTTTCAGTGCTAGTTATCCAGTTGCAGAAGCGACCCCACAGGCTTGTACTTTCGCGTCTCTCTAAAATTGCAGTCATGGTAAGATCTTGGTTTATTCAAATTGCAAGGACTCCCAAGCACACGTATTAACTAGAATATAGATAATAGAAGGCTTGTTATTTAACAGTATAACATAGACTATATACCAATGTCAACCAAGTCAGCCCAAAGATTAGCTATCCATATAACTAAATTAACCAAACCAATAATTTTGTATTTGTAAATGAAGTGAGTCAAAGTGAAAAACTTTGATGGGTCTTTTCTATATGGGTTGCCCGGGACTCGAACCCGGAACTAGTCGGATGGAGTAGATAATTCTTCCTTGTTACAATAGAGAAAAATCCCTCCCCAAATCGTGCTTGCATTTTTCATTGCACACGACTTTCCCTATGTAGAAATAGCCAATTTCTATTCCAAAGAGGAAGTTCTACTAATTTTTTTAATTAGTAAGTTGATTCACCTACTCTTTATTATAATAAAAAGAACATTTCAGAATGAAAAATAGAAAAGTTTTTTCTTGATCATTTATCAACCCTTTCCTGTTTCTTAATTTCGTCTAATGATTAATTAAGAGGGTTGACCAGGTCATTGATACGTATAATATCCAAATACCAAATACGCTCAGTGTGTGATCCACAGAAAGAAAAAAGAGTTGTTTTGGTGAACATCAAAGAAAAAACTTGCTCTTCTTCCATAAAAAATTCTTCTAAAAATGCCGAACCCAATCGTTGCATAAAAGTTCGTACCGTGCTTTTATGTTTACGAGCTAAAGTTCTAGCACATGAAAGTCGAAGTATATACTTTAGTCGATACAAAGTCCGTTTTTTCGAAGATCCACTATGATAATGAAAAAGATTTCTACATATCCGACCAAATCGATCAAGAATATCCCAATCTGATAAATCTGTCCAAATGGGTTTACTAATAGGATGCCCCGATCCAGTACAAAATTGAGCTTTTGATAAGTATCCTATGAGGAGAGTAGCGGGGACTATGGTATCGAATTTTTTCATTCGAGTATCTATTAGAAATGAATTCTCCAGCATTTGATTCCTTACTAACAAAGAACTTTTTTGTACACTTGAAAGGTACCCCATAAAATCGAAGCAAGAGTTTGCTAATTGGTTTATATGGATTCTTCGCGGCTGAGTCCAAAAACAGAAATAATATTGCCAGAAATTGATAAGGTAGCATTTCCATTTCTTCTTCAAAAAAAAAGTGCCTTTTGATGCAAGAATTGCCTTTCCTTGATATCGAACATAATGCATAAGAGGATCCATAAAGAACCATAGGGTTTTCCGAGAAAAACCAGGGTACATTATCCCAAAATGTTCCATCTTCCTAGAAAAGTGGATTCGTTCCAGAAAAGTTCCAGAAGATGCTAATGGTAAGCAAGAAGATTGTTTACGAAGAAACAACAAAAAAAATTCATATTCTGATACATAAGAGTTATATAGGAATTGAAATAGTCTTTTATTTTCTTTTTGAAAAAAAAAAATGGATTTCATTGAAGTAATAAAACTATTCCAATTCGAATAATAGTTGAGAAAGAATCGCAATAAATGCAAAGATGGAACATCTTGGATACGGTATTGAAGGAGTTGAACCAGGATTTCCAAATGGATAGGATAGGGTATTTCTATATGTGATAGATAATCCAAATGCAAAAATTTGTCTTCTAAAAAGGGAAATATTGAATGAATAGAGCGTAAATTCTGAAACTTTGGTATTTCTTTTTCTTTCAGACAAAAAAATTCCCGTAGCGAGAATGGGATTTCCACAACGATCGCAAACCCTTCAGATAGAATCTGAGAATAAAACTCAGAATAAAAATAATTTTTGTAATCCAATAATCGATCTTGGTTAGGATGATTAACCGAGTTATCCAAAAAATTCTGCTGATACATTCGAATAATTAAACGTTTCACAAGTAGTGAACTAAATTTCTTGTTATTACAACTAACAACTATTTCCACAGGTTCAGAACCATTTAATCCATAATGGTGGGCAAATGCATAAATATATTCCTGAAAGAGAAGTGGGTAGACAAAGTATTGTTGACGAGATTTATGTTTTTCTGAATACCCTTCGAATTTTTCCATTTGTATTTCTACTTGAATCAGAGAGAAGAAGCATTTCTCGGTTTATCGAATGATGATACATAGTGCAATATGGTCAGAACAGGGTGTTGCATTTTTAATACAAACCCTGGAAAGAAAGGGAGTCTAATCCACAGATCTTTTTCTGCTCCTTTTCTACCCAATTAGTTTATGTTTGTTCTAATTAAAAAAAAAGAACAGAACAAGTTTTTTATTTTTGCAGGCCAATCGCTCTTTTGACTTTGGAATACAGCCTCTTTATCAATATACTGCTTCTTTTACACATTCAATCCATAACATCCCTTATTCAATCCATAATCAAGAATAATTAGGATTTCTAAAAAAAAAAAGAAAAAATAAAGGGTCCACTCATAGGAAAACCCAACCTTTCCCCGCATCCGGCACTAATCTATTTTTAACGTCTAATTAGAGCGGGGAATCATTCCAATTAGGAAGTTCAGCTCGTTGCTTTTTATTTTACCAGAATTGGAGCCAGGCTCTATCCATTTATTCATTAGACCCAGAAAATCGTAATTTTGGATTCCATTCAAAAAAGATTGATTTTATTACGACATGCTATTTTTTCCATTCATTACCTTTGAGGATCAGTCGTGGTCTTCTAGACTCTACCAAGAGTCTGGACGAATTTGTTGTTTCATCCAAATGTGTAAAAGATCATAGTCGCACTTAAAAGCCGAGTACTCTACCATTGAGTTAGCAACCCAGATAAAAAAAGGATCTTAGATACGATCGAAATCCAAAAATCAATGGAATTACACCGCGCGCTTCTGTCAAAACATTGAACTAGCAAGACATCAAAAGATTTTTTTTATCGACCATGAAAAACACTCAAATGCCAAAACGAACAGGTCCGGTGAAATTCCACTAAAGTAAAGTTAAAAAAAGAGCGACCCTAATCACGATGGCCAAATTCTCCTTATTTTTAGCGATTTTTATTAACAAAAAATATATATTATAAAAAATATATATTATATTGTATGAGAATACATGCAAGAGGAACACCCTTATCATTTGAGCGAAGTGTAGGCGGAAAAATTGAATATGGAGTGAGGATAAAGAGACCCATCTATCTACAAATTCTATTTGTTCAATAGACCTTTGTCAATGGAAATACAATGGTAAGAAAACAAATTAGATAGAAAAAGTAAATAAAATAGGGGCTTATGTTGGATTGGCACGATATAATATAAATCCAAATAGGATTAAAAAAGAGGTAAATTGTGTCTAAATAATTAGACAACTAGGAATACTAATAATCTTCTCCTATCCTATTTTTTGATTCATTTAGTTCTTCAATTAACTCAAAGTTCTTTCTTTTTCTTTAAAGAATTCTGCCTTCCTTAAAATATCATAAACAGTTCTTGTTGGTTGAGCACCCTTTTCAAGGAAATAGAGAATAGCTGGAACATTTAAACAAGTTTGATTCTTTATCGGATCATAAAAACCTACTTTTTGAAGATCTCTTCCTTCTCTTCGAGATCGAACATCAATTGCAACGATTCGATAGACAGCTTATTGGGATAGATGTAGATAAACAACGCCCCCCCCTAGAAACGTATATGAGGTTTTCTCCTCATACGGCTCGAGAAAATGATTCGAATTTCTGTCGATAATAATAGAAATTAGACTATGACGTGCATTAATTTCCTTACAGAAAAAACAAATTTCATTTATACTCATGACTCAAGTGGGCTAATTTTGCCTGACAAACTTCGAAGGCAAAATCCTTCCAAAATTTTTGAGTCGTCTTTAAACTCTTTTCTTTGTCTCATTTCGAACGAATTGACTTTTATTCCTTATTCTAATCCAACTCTGTTGTTGAGACAATTGAAAATTGTGTTTACTTGTTCTGGAATCCTTTATCTTTGATTTGTGAAATCCTTGGGTTTAGACATTACTTCGGGAATTCCTATTTTTTTCTTTCAAAAGAGTAGCAACATACCCTTTTTTCTTATTTCCTTCGATAAAGCATTTATCTCTTCTATAGAAATCTAATAAGAGGGATTGATTCTGATATACTTTTATTGGACTTTCTTCTTATTTTAACCTTTCGATTTATTTCTATATTAAGGATAGACTGACAAAGTTGGCCTAATTTATTAGTTTTCACTAACCCTAGATTCTTTCCCTTGATAAAAAAAATTCTGTCCTCTCGAGCTCCATCGTGTACTATGTTACTTAAACCCAGCGCAAATTTGGTTCGGAACGAATAGAACAGGCTATGTCGAGCCAAGAGCATTTTCATTACTATGGAAAATGATGGATAGCAAAATCCACAATCGATCATGTCCTTCAAGTCGCACGTTGCTTTCTACCACATCGTTTTAAACGAAGTTTTACCATAACAAACATTCCTCTTTTCATTGCAAAGTGGTATAGAGAATTGATCCAATATGGATGGAATCATGAATAGTCATTGGTTTAGTTTTTTTATACTAATTAAAACTTGCTATCTATGGAGCAATATGGATAAAAGAAAGTAAGTATTTATCCGGGAAGCCTCCGCCAAGATCCAATTTATTTAAACCCATATTAAAATTCTATCATATGAATGAAACATAGTTTGAAAAAGACGACTAAACAAGTTTGCTTAAAACTTATTTATTCTTAAATTTCCACCCTCAACGGATGGCTCGAGATGATCAATCTTGAAGTGAGAAAAGAAGGATTGACTCTTCCTCAATAAATAAACTATCAACCTCCAAAAAAGTTTAATTAATTTAATTACTAGAATTAGAATTCTAGTAGTAATATATTTTTTCAGTACCAAAAACAATTAACTATAATAACTAAATAAACTATTCCAATGAAAAGATTGAAAGTTTTTGGTAGTTATAGAATTCTCGTACTTCTTCAACTCGAATACCAAAAGGAAGAAAAAAATATGACTAAGTGATTTTATAGTAGAGGCATATCCTGAATGTGCTTGATAGATCCCATTTTTTCATGAAAATAAAGATAGTCAATTTGACTGGACTTAAGACTTTATTATGTTTTCTGAGAAAGAATAAGATATCATTATTCTCTTTAATAAACTTTTGTCTCGTACGGAATACTATATGATTTCACCGTTTGTTTCATCAGAAACAATCTGGGACGGAAGGATTCGAACCTCCGAGTAACGGGACCAAAACCCGCTGCCTTACCACTTGGCCACGCCCCATTTCGGGTTTTATGCGACACTAATAAACACTAGTATGTTTATTTGTTATTCGTCAATACCATTTCAATTACATAAAAAAGGAGGGATATTCTCTTGCTAGTATTCTACACATGCGGATAATATAGAATCAAAAAAATGCATTGATCATTACATGGAATTCTATTAAGATATTATATGAAAGTCGAATTTATTCCACTCTCATTTGAGAGTGCGAATACAAGGAGGTATTTTGTGTTTGGGAAAGTCCGAAGAAAAAAGATTTTGAATCTGCCTTTTCCTTCTTTCCCTTAAAAAAATAACTCAAGAAAAATCCAATTATTTACTCTACAAGAATGAAATGCTTGTTATGCCTAATATACTTAGTTTAACCTGTATCTGTTTTAATTCTGTTCTTTATCCTACTAGTTTTTTCTTTGCCAAATTACCCGAAGCTTATGCTATTTTCAATCCAATCGTGGATATTATGCCTGTTATACCTCTATTCTTTTTTCTATTAGCCTTTGTTTGGCAAGCTGCTGTAAGTTTTCGATGAAATCTTTAGTACTCTGTATGCCAAATTGAATGATGTGTTCATTCCAAAAAAATTTTAAAATGGGTAAAAGCCGAGAAGTTTTATATTTTTATATTATGAACCTTCGATTCTAAAATTTAAATTCTTCTACATTGAATGGGTAGCTACAGCAATAAATTTGGATCAGCCTTTCTACTCCCCTGCACCTAGGTTGAGCAGGTACCTAAAGGTACCTACACAATACCTAACCACCTAACCCTATTTTTGCTATTGATAAGAGTGCTTATTATAAAAGAATTCTTGCAATTTTTTTCAAGAATTCTTTTTTGCATTTTTAGGTATAAAAAAAAACCATCCTAGTGGATCCGTGTGGTAAGGAAAAACTGGTAATCTATTCCTTAAAAAAAAATCTTGGAGATTATGTAATGCTTACTCTCAAACTTTTTGTTTATACAGTAGTGATATTCTTTGTTTCACTCTTTATCTTTGGATTCTTATCTAATGACCCAGGACGGAATCCTGGACGCGAGGAGTAAAAATTCAGTTTTTTTTTTTCTTATTGGATTTGTTTCGTACATTTATCTATGAGAAAATCCGGGGGTCAGAATTCTTTCCAATTCGAAAGTCCCAAATGATCCAAGGGAGCGGAAAGAGAGGGATTCGAACCCTCGGTACAAAAAAATTGTACAACGGATTAGCAATCCGCCGCTTTAGTCCACTCAGCCATCTCTCCACGTTCCAAAGCGAAAGGTTTCCGTGATATGATATAGGCAAGAAATAAGAAATAACGGTTGCAAAAAACCCCTTTTTTTTCTTTCAAAAGTCTATAAAAATTATATTGCCAATTCCATTTTAATTATATTCTTTTTTCTTAATGTTAATAAAAAAAGAAGAAAATTCTTGTTTTTTCTTTCTAAAAATCGATATTGGCCGAGAGACAATCAAATAGATTTTCTCTTTAGCGGGCATTTCCATATAGGACTTGTTATAATTATAATAAAACAAGCAGGTTATATAAAAAAAACGCTTTTTTTGTCGATTATTTATCAAGAAAGCAAAAAGGGTTCTTATCAAATCCACCATAAAATTGGAAAGAAGCATAAAGTAAGTAGACCTGACTCCTTTAATGATGCCTCTATCCGCTATTCTGATATATAAATTCGATGTAGATGAAATTGTATAAGCGAATTTTTTTTATTTCCTTAGACTTAGACCGCGCAAGACAAGAATTTTTCGCTATTTACGATTTCATATTCTTGTTACTAGATGTTCTATAGGAATAAGAAGAAATCGCAACTCCTTTGCGCTACACATAAAATTGGATTTCGAAGGTCCATTTTTTTTTTTCAGAATCCTCTATTATTTTAGTTCTTCCACCCATGCAATAGAGAGGGAATGGGAAAAGAAGGGTTACTTTTATTTGCATTTTTCCCTTAAAAGATAGACTTTGAAATAGGAGTCTTGGAATAATGCTGAATTCAAAGGTTTATTTCTTTCTATAGTATAAGAAAAACAATTTATTTCTATTTCTATAGTATAAGAAAAACAAATAAATAGTATAAGAAAAACAAATCGAATCAAATTCATGGATTTACCACGACCTCGGTTGTGACTGTGACTCCATAGATAAAAATGGGAAATTTCTCTCTTCGAGACCATTGAAAAAGGGCATTGAACGAGAAAGAAATCGTCCACAGATAATAAAACTATCATATGCCTTGGAAAGTGATATGAGGTGCTCGGAAATGGTTGAAGTAATTGAATAGGAGGATCACTATGACTATAGCCCTTGGTAGAATTCCTAAAGAAGAAAATGATCTATTTGATACTATGGATGACTGGTTACGAAGGGACCGTTTCGTTTTTGTAGGATGGTCTGGCCTATTGCTCTTTCCTTGTGCTTATTTCGCTTTAGGGGGTTGGTTTACAGGGACAACTTTTGTAACTTCTTGGTATACCCAAGGATTGGCTAGTTCCTATTTGGAAGGTTGTAATTTCTTAACCGCAGCAGTTTCTACCCCTGCCAATAGTTTAGCACACTCTTTGTTGCTACTATGGGGGCCCGAAGCACAAGGAGATTTTACTCGTTGGTGTCAATTAGGCGGTCTATGGACTTTTGTAGCTCTCCACGGGGCTTTTGCACTAATAGGTTTCATGTTACGCCAATTTGAACTTGCTCGGTCTGTTCAATTGCGGCCTTATAATGCAATCTCATTCTCTGGTCCAATTGCTGTTTTTGTTTCTGTATTCCTTATTTATCCACTGGGGCAATCTGGTTGGTTCTTTGCGCCGAGTTTTGGCGTAGCAGCGATATTTCGATTCATCCTTTTCTTCCAAGGATTTCATAATTGGACGTTGAACCCATTTCATATGATGGGAGTTGCCGGAGTATTAGGTGCGGCTCTGCTATGCGCTATTCATGGAGCGACCGTAGAAAACACTCTATTTGAGGACGGTGATGGTGCAAATACCTTCCGTGCTTTTAACCCAACTCAAGCTGAAGAAACTTATTCAATGGTCACTGCTAACCGCTTTTGGTCCCAAATCTTTGGTGTTGCTTTTTCCAATAAACGTTGGTTACATTTCTTTATGCTATTTGTACCCGTCACCGGTTTATGGATGAGTGCTATTGGCGTAGTTGGCTTGGCTCTGAACTTACGTGCCTATGACTTTGTTTCCCAGGAAATCCGTGCAGCGGAAGATCCTGAATTTGAGACTTTCTACACCAAAAATATTCTTTTAAACGAGGGTATTCGTGCGTGGATGGCAGCTCAGGATCAGCCTCATGAAAATCTTATATTCCCTGAGGAGGTTCTACCACGTGGAAACGCTCTTTAATGGAACTTTCGTTTTAGCTGGTCGTGACCAAGAAACCACCGGCTTTGCTTGGTGGGCTGGGAATGCCAGACTTATCAATTTGTCCGGTAAACTGCTTGGAGCTCATGTAGCTCATGCCGGATTAATCGTATTCTGGGCCGGAGCAATGAACCTATTTGAAGTGGCCCATTTCGTACCAGAAAAGCCCATGTATGAACAAGGGTTGATTTTACTTCCACACTTAGCTACTCTAGGTTGGGGAGTAGGGCCAGGGGGGGAAGTTCTAGATACTTTTCCGTACTTTGTATCTGGCGTACTTCACCTAATTTCCTCCGCAGTCTTAGGCTTCGGTGGCATTTATCACGCGCTTCTGGGACCCGAGACTCTTGAGGAATCTTTTCCATTCTTTGGTTATGTCTGGAAAGATAGAAATAAAATGACTACAATTTTGGGTATTCACTTAATTTTGTTAGGTCTAGGTGCTTTTCTTCTAGTACTCAAGGCTCTTTATTTTGGCGGTGTATATGATACCTGGGCCCCTGGGGGGGGAGATGTAAGAAAAATTACCAATTTGACCCTTAGTCCCAGTGTTATATTTGGTTATTTACTAAAATCTCCTTTTGGTGGAGAAGGGTGGATTGTTAGTGTAGATGATTTAGAAGATATAATTGGTGGGCATGTATGGTTGGGTTTTATTTGTGTATTTGGCGGAATTTGGCATATTTTAACCAAACCCTTCGCATGGGCTCGCCGTGCATTTGTATGGTCTGGAGAAGCTTACTTGTCTTATAGTTTAGCTGCTTTATCTGTCTTTGGTTTTATCGCTTGTTGTTTTGTATGGTTCAATAATACAGCTTATCCGAGTGAGTTTTATGGACCCACCGGGCCAGAAGCTTCTCAAGCTCAAGCATTTACTTTTCTAGTTAGAGACCAGCGTCTTGGAGCTAATGTGGGATCCGCTCAAGGACCCACAGGTTTAGGTAAATATCTAATGCGTTCCCCAACTGGGGAGGTTATCTTTGGAGGGGAAACTATGCGTTTTTGGGACCTTCGTGCTCCATGGTTAGAACCTCTAAGGGGCCCCAACGGTTTGGACTTGAGTAGGTTGAAAAAAGACATACAACCTTGGCAAGAACGACGCTCAGCAGAATATATGACCCACGCTCCTTTAGGCTCTTTAAATTCCGTGGGTGGCGTAGCTACCGAGATCAATGCAGTTAATTATGTCTCTCCTAGAAGTTGGTTATCAACTTCTCATTTTGTTCTAGGATTCTTCTTTTTTGTGGGCCATTTATGGCATGCAGGAAGAGCCCGAGCTGCTGCAGCAGGTTTTGAAAAGGGAATCGATCGTGATTTGGAACCTGTTCTTTACATGAACCCTCTTAACTAAGATTTTCTTATTTATACCTGTTCTACTTTTTTTCTGTTCTGGCTCGGTTATTCCATCTAGCCGAGCCATTCATTCCTTTTTATGAAAGAAAGATAAGGGACAGAAAAAAAAAATAAATAAAAATGAAAGAAACAAACGTATTCAATAAGCAAAAGGAGAGAGAGGGATTCGAACCCTCGATAGTTCCTAGAACTATACCGGTTTTCAAGACCGGAGCTATCAACCACTCAGCCATCTCTCCACAGCCTAATCCTTATTTTACTCCTACAAATAGAACATAGCCATATAAAAAATAAAAAGATTTATTAGCCTCTAGAAAGATATCAGATACAAGTTCCTTTTCGATATATCTCTGTATACTGTATACACGGATACAGGATCCGCTATACCCGCTTGTGAAATAAAGAGTAAATAATCTCTTCTCACCCCCATATCCAAATAAAAAAGCGGTTTAAGTAATAAATTTGAATTAAAGAGAAGAATCAATGGATTCATGATTAAACCCCTCCTACTTCTTGTATTTTTTTACAATTTTGGTTTAAGTGAGGGATCAAATATGTAGTCAACTTTATTTGATGGTAGCTTGGAGGATTAGAAATATGACTATTGCTTTCCAATTAGCTGTTTTTGCATTAATTGCGACTTCCTCAGTCTTAGTAATTAGTGTACCCCTTGTATTTGCTTCTCCTGATGGTTGGTCAAATAATAAAAATGTTGTATTTTCCGGTACATCATTATGGATTGGACTAGTCTTTCTCGTAGCTATTCTGAATTCTCTCATTTCTTAAATGAAATTTGGTTAATATTTATTAACCCCATAAAAAAGAAATAATAAAGGCCATTTCTTCTAAAAAATTAGAATAGTGAGACGTATTAAAACGCAATTTGCGTTCCGAATTGCTAGCTCTTCTCTTTCAGTATTATGAAATTCCATTCCCATTAGAATATTCATTGACAGATAATAAAAAAAGGAAAACTCTAATATAATAGAAAATGAAATGAAACGGTCGACCCAGACATAGAAGGTCGACCCAGGCGGATATACGCTATAAAATATATACCGTAGCGAGCGTAGTTCAATGGTAAAATATCTCCTTGCCAAGGAGAAGATACGGGTTCGATTCCCGCCGCTCGCCCGCTTAATTTATCAAAGTACTATGATAAAAAGTTTAGTCTAGTTAACTGTTTAACTACTTATATTAAATTAAGTATTAATTAGGTGTTAGTCTAGTGCCGTATCCCTTACTATCTTACCCTTCCTTTGCATCCCACTCAAAAAAAGAGGGCGCTCCAGAGGCAGAAATAGAACTCGCCAACAGAGCTCCAAAAATTGGGTATTAACTGAGACAAACAACGGGCAAACTTTTTTTAAAGGGAAGGGAGAGGTAGACTGTCCCTTTCGTTTCATTTTTATTTTCTGCAGGGTAGGGAGAGGCCTTGCGCCTTCTTTTTTTGAAGGCAAGTGACTTCGCAAACTGCTCAATTTTGCCCTCTAGGGCCGGGAACTAATGAATAAAAAAGGGTTGGATACGCCCCTCTACCATACATATCTAGAGAAATAGAATAGTCCTTTTATACAGACTGCTAAGTGCGGAGACGGGAATCGAACCCGTGACCTCAAGGTTATGAGCCTCGTGAGCTACCAAACTGCTCTACTCCGCTCTGGAGTACCAGAAACTGGTGGACAAAAAAGGCTTGAATACAAGCCTCTAACATGTCTAGACAAATAGAATACTCCTTTTATACAGAATGGAGCGGGTAGCGGGAATCGAACCCGCATCGTTAGCTTGGAAGGCTAGGGGTTATAGTCGACGTTGGTTGATTATTTTTAACGTCTCTAATTCAAAACCGAACATGAAATTTTGATTTCATTCGGCTCCTTTATGGATATTCTCACCACTTAACATCTATGTCAGCTTTTCTATTTGAATGGAACCAAAGCTCTCCGCTTTCTAGATGATCCTTATAGAGTAGGAGATAGAAATTCTATCTAAATTCATCTAATCTACTTACTTCGTTCCCTAATTTCATTCAAGAGATCCTGAGGAAAAGAATTGGGTTTCCACCGAGCTGAAACAATATGCGGATGGTTCTAGTAAACCAAAACTATCGTTTTTTAGCTATTTGGCTTCCTTATTCCTTATTTTAAGAAGATTTAGTTACGATTGGAAATCAACTTTTTTGTATCTTCATCCATAGATCCTTTACTCATATTTTCAAAATTGGAATACTTAATCCAATGCAAAATTATGCTTCGCGACTCTGTACTCATAATCCTATTTTTATTTTGGATGCAATTTAAATTAGTCTTTGGATACAAATCGCCAGAATGTATATTCTTCCTCAATATGCTATTGAGAGGAAAAGGATTTAATCCTTTATAAGAACTAAAGTTTTCATCGGAATATAAAAATAAAAAACTTAAGGATGCCTTAAGTATATCATTTCAAATTCAGTTATTAATAGAACGAATCACACTTTTACCACTAAACTATACCCGCTACATTGTAGATTATGGTATAAATGGTACCCTTTGTCAAGGATAGCCATTTGACAAGAAGGCTAATTCCCCCTTATTGAATCAGATGGAGAAGGTTCATGACACTGAGCCGTTGGTACTTCTACTTCGATCGCTCGCCTTTACTTTAGGATTTAGATAGCCCCTCTGGTCTGTAAAAAAAATCTTTTCTTACCATGCTAATAGCGCCTGAACCAAATGTATTTATTTTGATTAGGATCCTATTCTACGGTTACGACTACAATAATAATTATTTACTTTGCAAGGACGTAAGTGTGTCAGACTGCTAAATTGTTTTATTATTCCTACAATATAAACTAGGGGATATAGGGGGTAACACTGTCCCTATAAATTCCTTTTTTCCTTTTCTTTTTTGTCCAGAATTGAACAAAAAAGAAATTATGGAAGATGTTTTCTTCCCCCATTAAGTCCGAGCCATAGAGTAAGAGTGAGATGAGTTTTCCAAATTCATCATAGACTTTCCCTATGGCTTGATAGAAGTAAGCAGCAAAGAGTCGTAACTTAAAGAAAAAAACGGACAGGGCCGACAGATTTACCTGATGTAAAGAAGATCCTAAAAGTCTCTGATTAGTCGACTCTCTCCATTTAACACTTTCCTCTCTCTCCTTTTTTCCACTGACTCAATTCTAGTTTATTAGATTCTTGTTTAAAAGAATGCAAAAAGTTCAATAGAACTAAGAACACATAAAAAATAGCATAGAGGATCAAGGCCATTACCAAAAGTTCCTCCCAAGGATCCTATATCCTATTGGGTATCTGTTCCCCGCCTTTTCCCGCTAGGATCGGAAATCTTATATTTTCCATATCCATATACCGTTGAATCCTTGGGGTTCCAGAATCCGCCTATTTTACTAGTCTTCGGAAACGGAAAACCCTGAACCAAGAAGAGTTGGATATGTTATGTAGGGTATGTTTTTTTTTATTAATTTTATTTTGAGCTCTCAAGATATCGATATATACATATACAATCTCTACATAATGTCTCTCTCTCTATCTCTATATATTATATATATAATATGTACATTATGCAGTAGACCCATAATGGGAAATCCAAGTGGCTAATTTTTGAATTAAATAAAAAGCCCTTTTAACTCAGTGGTAGAGTAATGCCATGGTAAGGCATAAGTCATCGGTTCAAATCCGATAAAGGGCTTTTTAAATTAGTGGTAGAGTAATCTCGTGCTAAGACGTAAGTCGTTGGTTCGAATCTGATAGAGTACTTTTCTACTAAATTGATTCACTTTTTTTCTTTGTTTTTGAAACTTTCTCTATATTTTTAGAGAATTTTATGACTTAGTGCGGGATGGATGCATTTTTGGTATGAACACTAAATGAAGCACGGAGAATTAATCTATAACGATCAACTAAAAAAAATCCTAGATGAAAACATAACAGAAAAGTTGGAAAAACTCTTTGCTTTGGATCTATTTATACTTTTCGAGTATATTGACAATTCCAAAAAACTGCTCATACTATGATTATAGTATAATCACGAGCGGTTGTATATGGCCCTATCGTCTAGTGATGCCCCTATCGTCTAGTGGTTCAGGACATCTCTCTTTCAAGGAGGCAGCGGGGATTCGACTTCCCCTGGGGGTAGGGAGTATTATGAAAGGAGGTTAATCATAGATTAGCAAAAACCCTAGAATAAATTCTTCCTGGGTCGATGCCCGAGTGGTTAATGGGGACGGACTGTAAATTCGTTGACAATGTCTACGCTGGTTCAAATCCAGCTCGGCCCAAACCAAAAATCTAGGGCTTCGTGAGTATGAACTAAATCCTTTTGTTTTTCTTCCATAAAATAAAATGTCTGATCTATAGAAATAAAAGATAAAGAAAAAAGGGAAATTTTTTTTTCTAATCCATATCTCTCTCATTCCTTTCTTACAAACAAAAGAGTTTTTCTTATTGAAGGCTGGATTATTATCCATTTTTAGTGATAAAAAATCACGACATACTAGTTATGTCACTCTCACTATACCCACGTATAATATAATATGTGGGTATGTAGTATATGATTCGTCTATTTCTTAGAGTACGAAAGACGAATCGAATCTTCTTATGGTTCTATTTAAGAATGGGTATGCCATACACCCCGCGGGGATTGTAGTTCAATTGGTCAGAGCACCGCCCTGTCAAGGCGGAAGCTGCGGGTTCGAGCCCCGTCAGTCCCGAACTAGGGTTCAATGAATGGAGAAATTGATATTTCCTTTTTCCATGAAAAAAAGGGGCAGGGAGCAAGATCAAATACCCACAGGGCACCCTTACTTCACTTTTTTATTTTGCATCTCTCATTAAAGAGGGAGGGAGGGCATATAGGAATTTTTTTTTCACTACTCCCAATCGATAAAGAAAGACACACATACGATATGTGGATTAGTAGAATTTAGGATATTATATTACTCTATCTTTCTTTATGATGATACCATCCTCATCTTAATTTCCTATTCCACTCTTATGGAATAGAGTACCGGTATTTTACCGGAATCCATACATAAATCGTATTCCCTTTTTATTTCAGACCTCTTTTCCCCATCTCACTTCTACTGCTTATTTGGATGTCTATGTGACCCATAGAAAGTGAAAGTTGGTCATATAATACATACATAATTGTATGTATAACTATAAGAAAAAGGAAGGGAAATTGTATAAGATTAAGAAAGTATAAGATTAAGAAAGCTCGTGGGTTAGAGATATAGAAAAGAAAAAGTAGAAAAGGATTAAAAAAGAGGGAATTCCTAATCCAATCAAAAAACCCATTTTGGTCTTAGTGTGGATAGAGGATCTTCCTATGTTATACTATATAACTCTCATCCGTGAAATATAACTCTCATCCATGAATTGATTTGATAGATCCGATATTCATAATATTGAATTGATTCAGTATTATCAGAATGCAAGCCCTACCCTTGAATTTACAAGATACCCCTTTTTCCTCTCCATGGGATTACATCCCGAGTTATTGTGAAAATAAAAAATAAAGAGGTTATGGAAGTCAATATTCTCGCATTTATTGCTACTGCACTGTTCATTCTAGTTCCTACTTCTTTTTTACTTATTATTTATGTAAAAACAGTCAGCCAAAATAATTAATTGGAATTCCAATTAATCATTGAAGAAATTAAAAAGGGATTAAATAAAAAAAATCCAAGTCTTAAATGAAAGGATCTGGTTGGAATCTTAAAGTGTGGTAGAAAGAACTACATATAGTTTTTTCTACGACACTTTAGATTCTTTCTATTATATTATCTTTGAATCTACATAGAATAGATTAGTAGATTGAAATAGTTAAGTAGTCTAATTCAATTTCTTTTTTCATTGCATCCACTTAATTTCAATCAGGTCAAAATAAAAAAATCTAAGACAATTCTTGACCAAAGAATCCATGGAAGGAAAGAAAAATAATATGAAGAATAGACTATAGTAAAAAGTAAAAGGAAATGGAAAATGTGTGATATGCCGTGAATAGTTCCGTGGAAGAAAGTCTAATTTTCTTATGTATAGAACTTTTTTTAACCATTCGTCATTTCTAGTAGAAATTCTGAATTGGTATAATGGCTCTTTCTTACATTACAACTTACAATACAAGAGTTTCTTACAGGAGTGAAACAAAACTAAAGAAAAAGATTAAAGAATAACGTTTGACAAAATGATTAATGCAAAATGATCCATTAAAGAAAAGAATTGATACAACAATTTGATTACTTAATCAATTAGTAGTATCCCTAGAGTCCACTCCTTCCCCATACTACTAGTGAAAGAGAAAATGTAAAGACTACCATTAAAGCAGCCCAAGCGAGACTTACTATATCCATCTAAATTATGTCTCCTATTTCTATGAAGGGATTATTCTACTATTGATCAATAATCATAGTGGAATCAAGGGTACAGAGTCAAAAAGGGATTCCGCCCTAAGGCCATGGATCAATCAGTTCAAGGAATTTACTCCTAACAAATTCTTATAGGAATTCTGGTAGAATTAGAGAGCATTAAAAATACGAGATACTATAGCCCTTTTTTCCTTAAAAAAGAAAGAGTACGGGAATGATGTCCTGAATAGAAGAAGCGGGAATAGGAAGATTTTTTATTCCTTTTGTTACTCTTTTTTTTTTTTTTAAGCAAAGGACGCCCGAATATACCATAAAATTATCGATAGATAAATATTTATTGGATACCTACCTTACCTAATGTTTATTTTTGACCTAAACCCTGCAGCCTTGCTTTGTATCATTCTATGAAAGAATGAAGAGATTTTATCCATAATACAACTCCTAAATTGATTTTTGATCGACCTATTTAATCTGATTCTCGTTAGAATTAAGTAGTCCTTACTTTAGTGTATGTAGGTAACATAAGATGTACGATAAAAAAATGTATAATAATTAGTAAGTCTTGATATTCTTTCGTGGAGTCCCTTCTTGAATCTTAGATTGAAAAAAAAAAAGAATGCCCCTTAGGGACCTTTCTTTGGATACCAAGATTTCTGACATCTTATCCTCGTATTTTAAAATTATCAAATCGAATCTCAATTAAGAACCAATTCAAATTCATATAATAAAAGAATAAGGAAACACTACCTCACCCCTATTGATAACCATTTTGGCCACTACCGTCAAAACAAACCCTAACCCTAGTTTGAGGATAGAACTATGGTATGGTTTCTCTAAACCCAGTATCGGCAGGCCCAGTTACTCTCTTGCCCGAACTTATGCGAAGTAAAAATTTATCGAATTCGATCAGCACTATAAAAAAAACCTAAGTATTTTATTGATCAGGCGGCACCCAGATTTGAACTGGGGATAAAGGATTTGCAGTCCCCTGCCTTACCGCTTGGCCATGCCGCCAAAAAATCCGATCAAAAATCTAGAAAACAGCAAGTATTCATCCACGTTTTCTTACGAAAAGCCCCTTTTATTTTGAATATAATTCTACTTACTTTTTTCCAATCTTTTTCAAAAAATCTATTCCTGCTTTTTTTGATCCAGTTTCTATTATTCTCCTCGATAGATTCTATCTTAAAACATACATTGTTAACACAATAAAACTTCCCATTTCTTTCTATTGAGATGAAAAAGAAGAAAAAGTGGATTTCTATTCACAGGCTGCAAAATTCAGAATAAATTGGAACCGTTAACTAGAATTCTCTTTTTTTTATTGCAGTAGTGAACTACTCTTAAATCGGTATTATCTCCCCCCCCTTCAATGGCATAATAAAATATTATGGCTTTATGCTTAATCCGTGTATAGGTAAACTTTAGGTCCGAACAGCATTATTATCCAAAGATCCCCTTTATGTACATATCTCTATGGGGAATCATGCTTTAATTTTTCAAAGTATTAAATTAAATATCTTGAATAAAAAAAGGAAATTTGCTCTGATATAGAGTATAACCTGACTATCTTGGCGTACCCAAGTGAAATTACGATAAAAGAAAAGCATGGATATGGGGAGAGGTGGATAACTAGATTGGCATGTACTTAAAAAAGGGACTTACTTTATTTTAGAATTCCACAATGAAATACTGAATTTTCTAGCAATTATACTACTCCGATCCGAAATAAAAAAGAACCCTCAAATTATTTTGAGAAATTAAAGTAAGCACGCTATTCTAAATCGAAGTAAAGTCAAACTTTCTAGTATATTATATTACGGCTTTATTACATTCATAGAAAGGAGATAAAATGAGAAATCTTTGCCATCCAATCTGATTAGAATATCATAACATAAAGTATAAGTGGCAGAATTTTTTTTGTAGGAATGTTTTATCAATTCATTTTCATTTCATTTGTACCCCTGGCAAACTCGAACTTTCGTCCAAATGGTCTCTATTCATATGTATGAAATACATATATGAAATACGTATGTGGAGTTCCCTAGAATTTCATGTGATTCAGTAAACAGAATATAGATTCCATGATTGCTAGATCGATCCATAGGGATTGATGAAGAGTGAGCTGATAATGGAATTTTTCTTTGATAAACAGGAAACTTAAGATTAAGATGCTCCGGAATGGAAACGAGGGAATGTCCACAATACCCGGATTTAGTCAGATCCAATTCGAGGGATTTTGTAGGTTCATTAATCAAGCCTTGGCAGAAGAACTTGACAAGTTTCCAACAATTAAAGATCCAGATCACGAAATTGCATTTCAATTATTTGCGAAAGGATATCAACTGCTAGAACCCTCGATAAAAGAAAGAGATGCTGTGTATGAATCACTCACCTATTCTTCCGAATTATATGTATCTGCGAGATTAATTTTTGGTTTCGATGTGCAAAAGCAAACCATTTCTATCGGAAACATTCCTATAATGAATTCCTTAGGAACCTTTATTATAAATGGAATATACCGAATTGTGATCAATCAAATATTGCTAAGTCCTGGTATTTACTACCGCTCGGAATTAGATCATAAGGGAATTTCTATCTACACTGGCACTATAATATCAGATTGGGGGGGGAGATCGGAATTAGCAATTGATAAAAAAGAAAGGATATGGGCTCGCGTGAGTAGAAAACAAAAGATATCTATTCTAGTTCTATCATCAGCTATGGGTTCGAATCTAAGAGAAATTCTGGATAATGTTTCCTACCCTGAAATTTTCTTGTCTTTCCCGAATGCTAAAGAGAAGAAGAGGATTGAGTCAAAAGAAAAAGCTATTTTGGAGTTTTATCAACAATTTGCTTGTGTAGGTGGGGACCTGGTATTTTCGGAGTCCTTATGCGAGGAATTACAAAAGAAATTTTTTCAACAAAAATGTGAATTAGGAAGGATTGGTCGACGAAATATGAATCGGAGACTTAATCTTGATATTCCTCAGAACAATACATTCTTGTTACCACGAGATGTATTGGCCGCTACGGATCATTTGATTGGAATGAAATTTGGAACGGGTATACTTGACGATGACGATATGAATCACTTGAAAAATAAACGTATTCGTTCGGTTGCGGATCTGTTACAAGATCAATTCGGATTGGCTCTTGGTCGTTTACAACATGCAGTTCAAAAAACTATTCGTAGAGTATTCATACGTCAATCGAAACCGACTCCCCAAACTTTGGTAACTCCAACTTCAACTTCAATTTTATTAATAACTACTTATGAGACCTTTTTTGGCACATACCCGTTATCTCAAGTTTTTGATCAAACGAATCCATTGACACAAACTGTTCATGGGCGAAAAGTGAGTTGTTTAGGTCCTGGAGGGTTGACGGGGAGAACCGCAAGTTTTCGGAGCCGAGATATTCATCCGAGTCACTATGGGCGTATTTGTCCAATTGACACGTCTGAAGGAATCAATGTTGGACTTACTGGATCCTTAACAATTCATGCGAGAATTGATCACTTGTGGGGATCCATAGAGAGTCCGTTTTATGAAATATCTGCTGAGAAAGCAAAAGAAAAAAAAGAGAGACAGGTGGTTTATCTATCACCAAATAGAGATGAATATTATATGATAGCAGCAGGAAATTCTTTGTCCTTGAATCAAGGTATTCAGGAAGAACAGGTTGTTCCGGCTAGATACCGTCAAGAATTCTTGACTATTGCATGGGAACAGATTCATGTTAGAAGTATTTTTCCTTTCCAATATTTTTCTATTGGGGGTTCTCTCATTCCTTTTATTGAGCACAATGATGCGAATCGGGCTTTAATGAGTTCTAATATGCAGCGCCAAGCAGTTCCGCTTTCTCGGTCCGAGAAATGCATTGTTGGAACTGGATTGGAACGCCAAACAGCTCTAGATTCGAGGGTTTCCATTATAGCCGAACGCGAGGGAAAGATCATTTCTACTGATAGTCATAAGATACTTTTATCAAGTAGTGGGAAGACTATAAGTATTCCTTTAGTTAACCACCGTCGCTCTAACAAAAATACTTGTATGCACCAAAAACCCCGGGTTCCACGGGGTAAATCCATTAAAAAAGGACAAATTTTAGCAGAAGGAGCTGCTACAATTGGGGGCGAACTTGCTTTAGGAAAAAACGTATTAGTAGCTTATATGCCATGGGAAGGTTACAATTTTGAAGACGCAGTACTAATTAGCGAACGTTTGGTATATGAAGATATTTATACCTCTTTTCACATCCGGAAATATGAAATTCAGACGGATACGACAAGCCAGGGCTCCGCTGAAAAAATCACTAAAGAAATACCACATCTAGAAGAACATTTACTCCGCAATTTGGACAGAAATGGAGTTGTTAGGTTGGGATCCTGGGTAGAAACTGGTGATATTTTAGTAGGTAAATTAACGCCTCAGATAGCGAGCGAATCATCTTATATCGCGGAAGCTGGATTATTACGGGCCATATTTGGCCTTGAGGTTTCCACTTCAAAAGAAACTTCTCTGAAATTACCTATAGGTGGAAGAGGGCGCGTTATCGATGTGAAATGGATCCAAAGGGACCCGCTCGACATAATGGTTCGTGTATATATTTTACAGAAACGTGAAATCAAAGTTGGGGATAAAGTAGCCGGAAGACATGGGAATAAAGGGATCATTTCCAAAATTTTGCCTAGGCAAGATATGCCCTATTTGCAAGATGGAACACCCGTTGATATGGTCTTCAATCCCTTAGGAGTACCCTCCCGAATGAATGTGGGACAAATATTTGAAAGCTCGCTCGGATTAGCGGGGGATCTGCTAAAGAAACATTATAGAATAGCACCCTTTGATGAGAGATATGAGCAAGAGGCTTCAAGAAAACTTGTGTTTTCAGAATTATATGAAGCCAGTAAAGAAACAAAAAATCCATGGGTATTTGAACCCGAGTACCCGGGAAAAAGCAGAATATTTGATGGAAGAACAGGCGACCCCTTTGAGCAACCTGTTCTAATAGGGAAGTCCTATATCTTAAAATTAATTCATCAAGTTGATGAGAAAATTCATGGGCGTTCTACTGGGCCCTACTCACTTGTTACACAACAACCGGTTAGAGGAAGAGCCAAGCAAGGGGGACAACGAGTAGGAGAAATGGAAGTTTGGGCTTTAGAAGGATTTGGTGTTGCTCATATTTTACAAGAGATACTTACTTATAAATCTGACCATCTTATAGCTCGCCAAGAAATACTTAATGCTACGATCTGGGGAAAAAGAATACCTAATCATGAGGATCCTCCAGAATCTTTTCGAGTGCTCGTTCGAGAACTACGATCTTTGGCTCTAGAACTGAATCATTTCCTTGTATCTGAAAAGAACTTCCAGGTTAATAGGGAGGAAGTTTGATCGGAATAAATATAAATTCTTTTCTTATTTCTATTTTATGATTGACCAATATAAACATCAACAACTTCAAATTGGACTCGTTTCCCCTCAACAAATAAAGGCTTGGGCTAACAAAAACCTACCTAATGGAGAAGTCGTTGGCGAAGTCACAAGGCCCTCTACTTTTCATTATAAAACCGATAAACCAGAAAAAGATGGATTGTTTTGCGAAAGAATCTTTGGACCCATAAAAAGCGGGATTTGCGCTTGTGGCAATTCTCGAGCGAGCGGAGCTGAAAACGAAGACGAAAGATTTTGCCAAAAATGCGGGGTCGAATTTGTGGATTCTCGGATACGAAGATATCAAATGGGATACATCAAACTCGCATGTCCCGTGACTCATGTGTGGTATTTGAAAGGTCTTCCTAGTTATATCGCGAATCTTTTAGATAAACCTCTTAAGAAGTTGGAGGGCCTAGTATACGGCGATTTCTCTTTTGCTAGGCCCAGCACTAAAAAACCCACTTTTTTACGATTACGAGGTTTATTCGAAGAGGAAATTGCATCCTGTAACCACAGCATTTCTCCCTTTTTTTCTACCCCAGGCTTTGCAACATTTCGAAATCGGGAAATTGCGACAGGAGCAGGTGCTATTAGAGAACAATTAGCAGATTTGGATTTGCGAATTATTATAGAGAATTCTTTGGTCGAATGGAAGGAATTAGAAGACGAGGGGTATAGTGGAGATGAGTGGGAAGATAGAAAAAGACGAATAAGAAAAGTTTTTTTGATTAGACGCATGCAATTGGCGAAACATTTTATTCAAACAAATGTAGAACCAGAATGGATGGTTTTGTGCTTATTACCGGTTCTTCCTCCCGAATTGAGACCTATTGTTTATAGGTCTGGAGATAAAGTAGTGACTTCAGACATTAATGAACTTTATAAGAGAGTTATCCGTCGGAACAACAATCTTGCCTATCTATTAAAAAGAAGTGAATTAGCGCCAGCAGATTTAGTAATGTGCCAGGAAAAATTGGTACAAGAAGCCGTGGATACACTTCTTGATAGTGGGTCCCGCGGGCAACCGACGAGGGATGGTCACAATAAAGTATACAAATCACTTTCAGATGTAATTGAAGGTAAAGAGGGAAGGTTTCGCGAGACTCTGCTTGGGAAACGGGTCGATTACTCGGGGCGTTCTGTCATTGTTGTGGGTCCTTCGCTTTCATTACATCAATGTGGATTACCTCTAGAGATAGCAATAAAGCTTTTTCAGCTATTTGTAATTCGCGATTTAATCACGAAACGCGCCACTTCTAATGTAAGGATTGCTAAAAGGAAAATTTGGGAAAAAGAACCCATTGTATGGGAAATACTTCAAGAAGTTATGCGGGGACATCCTGTACTGTTAAATAGAGCACCTACCCTGCATAGATTAGGCATACAGGCCTTTCAACCCACTTTAGTAGAGGGGCGTACTATTTCTTTACACCCATTAGTGTGTAAGGGTTTCAATGCGGACTTTGATGGAGATCAAATGGCTGTTCATCTACCTTTATCCTTGGAAGCTCAGGCAGAAGCCCGTTTACTTATGTTTTCTCATATGAATCTCTTATCTCCCGCTATTGGGGATCCTATTTGCGTACCAACCCAAGACATGCTTATCGGGCTTTATGTATTAACGATTGGAAAGCGTCGAGGTATTTGTGCAAATAGATATAATAGTTGCAGAAACTACCCAAATCTAAAAGTAAATTACAATAATAATAATAATTTTAAATATAGGAAAGATAAAGAACCCCATTTTTCTAGTTCTTATGATGCACTGGGAGCTTATAGACAAAAACTAATCAGTTTAGATAGTCCCTTGTGGCTACGATGGAACCTGGATCAACGCGTCATTGGGTCAAGAGAAGTTCCGATTGAAGTTCAATATGAATCTTTGGGGACTTATCATGAGATTTATGCCCACTATCTAATAATGGGAAATAGAAAAAAAGAAATTCGTTCGATATACATTCGAACCACTCTTGGTCATATTTCTTTTTATAGAGAAATAGAGGAAGCCATACAAGGATTTAGTCAGGCCTATTCATACACTACCTAAACAAGAAAGTTAGATTCGGCGATGCCCCTCCCCTTTCGGGGGGCATTCCGATTTCCCTAGTATCATCATTATTTGCCACGCGAATCCAGATTGAGATTGAGGCAATTAAGTTAATTAAATTTTCGAATCACTGACTCAGGCCCATTGTCGAATCCTACTCAGCAATTGTCGAATCCTACTCAGCCGAAAAGGGGGGTACTTATGTATGGCGGAACGGGCCAATCTGGTCTTTCATAATAAAGAGATAGACGGAACTGGTATGAAACGACTTATTAGCAGATTAATAGATCATTTTGGAATGGGATATACATCCCATATACTGGATCAACTAAAGACTCTGGGCTTCCATCAAGCCACTACTACATCGATTTCGTTAGGAATCGAGGATCTTTTAACAATACCCTCTAAGGGATGGTTAGTCCAAGACGCGGAACAACAGAGTTTTCTTTTGGAGAAACACTATTATTATGGGGCTGTACACGCGGTAGAAAAATTACGCCAAT
>NW_028260598.1:17500-32500 GCF_056163025.1 Triticum urartu
TCATGTCTTTCAATTCTCGTACTCGTAATTGGAAAGTTATGGAAGGAGACCCATCATTTTGCAATGAAAACAACATATAAAACTCTGGACAATTTCGAAATCAGGCCAAGCGTCTTAATACATATGCAAAAAAATTCATTATTGGCCCACCATTGATTAGAAGATTTAGCTTGTATGAATCGCTATTGGTTTGATACGAATAATGACAATCGTTTCAGTATGTTAAGGATACAGATGTATCCACAATTCATTTAGAGTTACTTAATAGTCTATTTCTTATACCATATCTCTATCCCGTGAAATTCTCGAGCCAAAAGATGGATGCATATGCTGTGTTTCATTTTGCTAAATGATATCAATTAAATGGTGTATCAATTCCATAAATTGCATATAGCAATAAATAAATCAGCAAAATTCTTTCTAATATTTTAGATAGAAGAAACATTTCTTCTATCTAAAATATTAGAAAGAATGTACCCTTCTATCCAAATCCAATTTGCATCGATAAAATAAATCCAAATTCCAGTAGTAGATGAATAATTGCAAATTTGTGTGTGTACGAGATTAGAATAACTTCAAAATAACTGACATAATTTTGTATTTTTCCTGATCAGAAAAATACATGAAAAAGAAAGGAGGTAGAAAAATTTTTGGATTTATGGTTAAAGAAGAAAAAGAAGAAAACAGGGGTTCTGTTGAATTTCAAGTATTCAGTTTCACCAATAAGATACGGAGACTTGCTTCACATTTGGAATTACACAAAAAAGATTTTTCATCGGAAAGAGGTCTACGAAGACTTTTGGGAAAACGTCGACGTTTGCTGGCTTATTTGGCAAAGAAAAATAGAGTACGTTATAAGAAATTAATCGGTCAGTTGAATATTCGGGAGCAGTAATTTAATCGTTCAAATTTTTTTCTTGTTTTATTATTTTTTTAGTAGTCTTATAGTAGTCTTAGATTTTTCATTTTGATGAGCCTCGCTTTGAGGAATTCATGGAATAATCCATTTTCATGGAATAATGAATTAAGGAAGAAAGGATATGAGTCTACCGCTTACAAGAAAAGATCTCATGATAGTCAATATGGGCCCTCAACACCCATCAATGCATGGTGTTCTTCGACTGATCGTTACTCTCGATGGTGAGGATGTTATTGATTGTGAACCCATATTAGGGTATTTACACAGAGGAATGGAAAAAATCGCGGAAAACCGAACTATTATACAATACTTACCTTATGTAACAAGGATATAGAGAGATTGTAGAAAGGGGATAGGATAGTTATTTTTGCAAGAGACTTGTTGTAAATTCCTTAACTTAAGAAAGAAAAAAGAATAAAAACACAGATACATAACATAAAAAAAAGAATAAATAAGACGAGATTCGACCTCCCCCTACATATTTAATTTCCTCTCCTATACAAAAACTAGCAAGACCCACTCCATTGGTAATTCCATCAATAACACCCTTATCAAAAAACTCCGTGAGTTCGGTTAACCCTCTTATACCGAGGGTAAAGACCCTAGTATAGAAAATATCTATATAACCACGATTATATGACCAACTGTATATATTTTTTTTTACTTGATCTAAAAATTCTTTTTTAGGATTTCCTTTGTAAAAAGAGTTTATTAAATCCAAATTCTGAAAAAAAGAATAAGCGGATCCATAGAAGATATATGCTATGAATAAACCAAAGATAGCTAGACTTACAGAAGAAATTGCATTAGTAATAAATTCATATGAATTTACAAAAGAATTAGAACTTTCCTGGGTAAAGTTTATTGAGGGAGTTAACCACTTTGATAATATGGTTAACTCTGCTATTCCATTACCAATTCCTCCATTATCAAAAGAGATTCCTATGAATCCAATGAACAAAGTGAAAAGTAGTAATATAAGAAGAGGAAATAACATAGTATTTCCCGTTTCATGCGGATAGGCAAAAGTTTTTTTAGCCCCAAAAGACGTAGTAAAGGATCCTATCCTATTTCTTGTATTACCTTGAATTTTTGGTATACTTTTGTGAAAAAAAAGAAACTCCACTCTTCGTTGTTGATAAAACGAAATCCCTATTCACTCCTTTGGGTATCCTTTTTCCCCATAAGGATATTGAATACAAGGAACTCTCTTTAGTGCTACTGTAATTTTGAAAATGAACACGCAAATACCCATCAAATGTAAGTAAATATATCCGAAACATATAAAAGGCAGTTAATCCTGCAGTAAAGGAGGCTATTATTCCAAAAAAGGGCGAATACAACCAACTATTACTAAGGATTTCATCTTTGGACCAGAAGCAAGCAAGAGGTGGAATACCACAAAGAGAAAGTGTACCCCATAAAAAAGTAGTTCTTGTGATTGGAATGTATTTTCTTAAACCGCCCATAAGAACCATATTTTGACTTTTATCTGGTGAATATCCAACAAGAGGTTCCATTGAATGAATAACGGATCCGGATCCCAAGAACAATAAAGCTTTTGAATAAGCATGAGTGATCAAATGGAATAAAGCAGCTTGATAAGAACCTATACCTAGAGCTAACATCATATAACCCAATTGAGACATTGTAGAATAGGCTAAGCTTCTTTTAATATCTCTCTGAGCAAGAGCTAAAGTAGCTCCTAAGAATAGTGTTATTGTACCTACTAAAGAAATAAAACTCATTATCAAAGGTAAAGATATGAAAAGAGGAAGAAGTCGAGCTAGAAGAAAAATTCCCGCAGCAACCATAGTTGCTGCGTGTATAAGAGCCGAAATAGGAGTGGGCCCTTCCATAGCATCGGGTAACCATACGTGAAGAGGGAATTGTGCGGATTTCGCAACTGCACCAAGGAATAATAAAAAAGCACACAAAGTAGTAAGTAAAGAGTTAATTCCATTATTAGGAATCCAGTTATTAGCTATTTTGAACAAATCCCTAAACTCTAAACTACCTGTTATCCAAAAAAAACCTAAAATTCCTAATAATAGACCAAAATCCCCTACACGATTAGTTACAAAAGCTTTTTGACAAGCACTCGCTGCGATTGGTCGTGTAAACCAAAAGCCTATCAATAAATAAGAACACATTCCCACGAGTTCCCAAAAAAAATAAATTTGTATCAAATTGGAGCTAGTAACCAATCCCAACATGGAAGTATTGAAAAAACTTATATAAACAAAAAATCTCAAATATCCTTCATCGTGAGACATATAACCATCACTATAAATAAGAACCAGGATTCCTACAGTAGTAATTAGTATTAACATAATAGAAGTAAGTGGGTCAATCAAGTATCCAAATTCTAAAGAAAAATCATTATTGACGGTCCAAGACCATAGATATTGATAGATCGAACTTCCATTTATTTGTTGAATAGACAGTTGAACTGAGAATACCATAGCTATACTTAAGAGTAAAACACTAGGAAAAGCCCATATGCGACGAAGATTTTTTGTTGCTGTCGGAATAAGAATAAGGCCAAATCCCATTGACATAATAACTGGAAGTGGGAGAAGAGGGATTACCCATGCATATTGATATGTATGTTCCATAAGAAAAGAAATTGCAATTTTTACTTCAATTTTTACTTCAATTTTTCTATAAAATTGTTTCCGATTCACCAAACCAATTCTTATCTCTTTCTGAAAGAATAAATAAAAAGAATAAGAAAAAATACTGAAATTCTTAATTTTTCCAAAATTTATCTCATTGAAATAATTAAAAATTAAGAATGGGTTTAGTTGGTTAAATTAAAAAAGTTAATAAAATAACTAGGTAACGAAGTTATTTTATTAACTAAATAAAGATATTTATAAAAATAAAAAAAAAAAAGTGGAATCATTTTACTTTCTATTCATAATTCATTTTTATATTTCTTTAAAACAAAGATGAAACAGCTCTCTTGTTCCATAATTAACTGATTGAGTGAATTCCAATGAAAACCTATGTTTATAAGAAATTATCGAATAGTCCTTACTTCATATAGAACTAAAATTCTAATGACTATAAATTACCTAAGTTTTAGAATGTCTTGTTTAAGAGACTCAGTATTTTTTGTTTTGATTGGAATTCCTTTCCTTTATGGAATACCATTCTGAACTTAATTAACTATTTTCATTTTCCCTTCTTTTTATCCCCCCGTCTTATCTTATATGGGGGATAGGCTTCCATACCATATATCTATATATGGAGTATACTTGATATATAAATAGATATAAATAGATTTAAATGAGAAACCCTTCTATATATTCTATATTATTAAAAAAAAAGTATAAAATATATAAAGAAAAAATGTTAAAAAATTCTTGTTGTCTTATCCGCATTAGACAAAATGAAGTAAAAAATAATTCAAAATTTAAGTATCTTTCAGTATCTAAGTATAAATACTAATAAAAAGAAGAAAGAAGGATTGATTTGCAGCAATAGATGTCTTTCACATACAACTAGAAAAAAGTAATTTCCTTTTTGAATGGCAGTTCCAAAAAAACGTACTTCAATGTCAAAAAAGCGTATTCGTAAAAATATTTGGAAGAAAAAGACTTATTTTTCCATAGTACAATCTTATTCTTTAGTAAAATCAAGATCATTTTCGAGCGGTAATGAGCATCCAAAACCAAAGGGTTTTTCTGGGCAACAAACAAATAATAAGATTTTGGAATAATATGAATTGACTTATCAAAAAAGAATTCCAATTATTTAATAATTTGGATTCTTCTTTGAATGTACTTTTATGTGTCGAATTACTCGGTACAATATTCTTAGAACAAAAAACCCCTCTTATCTTATATATACAAGAAAAAAAAAGTTTTGTTTGGTATACTGTGTGCTAAGTATTCTTTTCCTATCAATGAACTTTTCATAATTTTCCTAATAGAATCCTCATATTCTATTAGGAAAATTATGAAAAGTGGAGTATTCTTACAATAGGACTTACAACTTCCACCTATCTTCTCCAAAATCATAAGGTTAGTAAATCTTATTAATAAGAGCATAAAGACTTTCATTCTAGAAATTTTTAAAAAATCCAAAAAGCCTTTTCTATTTATCCATTTTATTTTAATTTCATCATTAAATAGAAACCCTTTTGGATTTTTTTCATTGTATTGAAAGAATTTTCAAAATGTAAAGGGGAAATTAATTAGAAAAAATTAGTTCTATAATTGCAAGTTAGAAAAAAGAAGTTCCAACTCTTTCAAGCAGTGTTTGTGTTTCTATTGGGCAAAGCAAGAGTTTATTGTAAAAAAAAAAAATGGAAACGATACTACCAAACGAAGTCTATTTTAATGAAAACTCTAATGTTCCTAAATTTTATGGACTTTCCCAATATCGACGATTCCCAAGATAATAGCTATTATTCTTTTAAGTTACCTATTATTTGAAGTTAGCCGCCATGGTGAAATTGGTAGACACGCTGCTCTTAGGAAGCAGTGCTCAAGCATCTCGGTTCGAATCCGAGTGGCGGCATTCTTGAAAAAGAATACAATAGATTAGAAATCAATTCGAAATTTACAATTTTGTAATGGGACCTTCCCCTTATGCTATTTGCAACTTTAGAACATATACTAACTCATATCTCTTTCTCAACGATTTCAATTGTGATTACGATTCATTTTATAACCTTATTAGTTCGTGAACTTGGAGGATTACGCGATTCGTCAGAAAAAGGAATGATAGTTACTTTTTTCTCTATAACAGGATTCTTAGTTTCTCGTTGGGCTTCCTCGGGACATTTTCCATTAAGTAATTTATATGAGTCATTGATCTTCCTTTCATGGGCCCTGTATATTCTTCATACCATTCCTAAAATACAGAACTCTAAAAATGATTTAAGCACAATAACTACGCCAAGTACTATTTTAACGCAAGGCTTTGCCACATCGGGTCTTTTAACTGAAATGCATCAATCCACGATACTAGTACCTGCTCTACAATCTCAGTGGTTAATGATGCATGTCAGTATGATGTTATTAAGCTATGCAACTCTTTTGTGCGGATCCTTATTATCTGCCGCTATTCTAATCATTAGATTTCGAAATAATTTCCATTTCTTTTCTAAAAAGAAAAAAAATGTTTTAAATAAAACATTTTTCTTTAGTGATATTAAATATTTTTATGCAAAAAGAAGTGCTTTAAAAAGAACCTCTGTCCCTTCATTTCCAAATTATTACAAATATCAATTAACGGAGCGTTTGGATTCTTGGAGTTATCGTGTCATTAGCCTAGGATTTACCCTTTTAACCGTAGGTATTCTTTGTGGAGCAGTATGGGCTAATGAGGCCTGGGGATCCTATTGGAATTGGGATCCTAAGGAAACTTGGGCATTTATTACTTGGACCATATTCGCAATTTATTTACATAGTAGAACAAATCCAAATTGGAAGGGTACGAATTCTGCACTTATAGCTTTGATAGGATTTCTTATAATTTGGATTTGTTATTTTGGTATAAATCTATTAGGAATAGGCTTACATAGTTATGGTTCGTTTACATTAACACCTAAATGATTACATAAAATAAAACCTTCATGAAATGAAGGTTTTTACTTTTATGTTTTATTTGAGAACCCCTTGAACGCCTTATCAAAGGGTTCTCAAAAATTCGAGATAGATCTAATTATACTTTTTTACTTATTTCTGCATTATATACTTTTTTACTTATTTCTGCATTAATAGAGCAGACGAGTAAAAAAAAGCAAACCTATTTAGGATAATAATTGGATAAGAGAGCCTCTACCCTGTCAACGGATAGGGAGAGAACAAAATCTGGATAAATACCAATTCCTATTACTGGTAAAAAGATACAGATTAAAATAAAGAGTTCTCGTGGTCCAGAATCCACAAAATTTGCGTTTGGAACATTAAATAGCTTGTATCCATAGAACATCTGGCGTAACATAGATAATAAATAAATAGGAGTTAATATCATTCCAATTGCCATTACAAAAGTAATTAGTGTTTTTGGCATTAACAGAAATTTTGGACTAGTAATTAGTCCAAAAAATACTACTAATTCTGCGACAAAACCACTCATTCCTGGTAAGGCAAGAGAAGCCATTGAAAAGCTACTAAACATGGTAAAAATTTTAGGCATTGGGATAGATATTCCCCCCAGTTCTTCGAGATAAACAAGACGCATTCTATCAGAAGCGGTTCCTGCCAAGAAAAAAAGTGTAGCACCAATAAATCCATGGGATAATATTTGTAAAATAGCTCCATTGAGTCCAATGTTGGTTATGGAACCAATTCCTATAATTATGAAACCCATGTGAGATACAGAGGAATAAGCTATTCTTTTTTTGAAATTTCGTTGACCAAGAGAAGTTGAAGCTGCATAGATTATTTGGATCGCTCCTATTATTACTAACCAGGGCGAAAATAGATAATGAGCATGAGGTAACAATTCCATGTTGATCCGAATCAATCCATATGCTCCCATCTTTAATAATATTCCCGCTAAAAGCATACATGTACTATAATGTGCTTCCCCATGGGTATCTGGTAACCACGTATGTAGGGGTATAATCGGCAATTTGACAGCATAAGCAATAAGGAAGCCAAAATATAAAAGTATTTCCAAGGTTGCAGGGTATGATTGATTAATTAATCTTTCCAAATCTAATCCTGGTTCGTTGGAACCATATAAGCCCATACCCAGAACTCCGATTAAGAAAAAAATGGAACCGCCTGCAGTATACAAAATAAACTTTGTAGCTGAATATAGACGCCTCTTCCCCCCCCACATGGATAAAAGTAAGTAAACAGGAATTAATTCTAACTCCCACATGATAAAAAAAAGTAAAAGGTCTCGCGAAGAAAATAATCCTATTTGACCACTATACATTGCGAGCATCAGGAAATAGAATAATCGCGAATTCCGTGTAATTGGCCAAGCTGCTAAAGTAGCTAAAGTAGTGATAAATCCTGTCAATAAAATAGATCCTAATGAAAGTCCATCGATTCCCAATCTCCAGTGGAAATCGAAGACATCTATCCATTTATAATCCTCCTTTAATTGGATTAAGGGATCCTCCAGTTGGAAATGATAACAGAACGCATAAGTCATTAGAAGGAATTCTAATAAACAAATAGATATAGTATACCACCTAACGACTTTGTTTCCCTTATGAGGTAAAAAGAAAATTAATGAACCTGCAAATATCGGCAAAACAACAAGTATTGTTAACCAAGGAAAATAACTCATGATAAAGTGATAAAGACAAGATACGTTTTGACCAGAAAAGCCCGTGCTCGATTATTTCGAGCACAGGCTTCTTCGGTAAAGAGGAATCAGACGATTCGAGTGAAGTTTTTTGTAACGTATCAATAAGATAGAGCCATGCTACGTGTTGTTTCAGGCCCTAAATAAACGCGGACACTTAAAAAATCTGTCGGGCAGGCAGATTCACATCTCTTACAACCCACACAATCTTCGGTTCTCGGCGCGGAAGCAATTTGCTTGGCTTTACATCCATCCCAGGGTATCATTTCTAATACATCTGTTGGACAAGCTCGTACACATTGAGTGCATCCTATACATGTATCGTAAATTTTTACGGAATGTGACATTGGATCTATAAATTTTTCTTTTCAACATAAAATTTTTCGATCTGGTAAAAATGAAATTAGTACTATAATGAGTCATATGTATTGTAGACACCAGACGAAGCAATGGTTTATCCAAACTTCAAAAAAAAAAATCTATTTTTTAATCTGTTTGTGAGAAAGCGTGAAGAGAGCCAAGAGACTTTAATTTTGGATTTCAACAATAAATAAGAAATAAGAAAGAATTTTACGAATTGTACAGACGAATTCGAATTAGCCAATAAATTGGCTATCGTCTTTTCAATATAAATTATTGCAATATTCAAATTGCAATATCAATGAATTACAAATACAAAAATTCATTTAAGTGAAAAAGAATACTATGCAATAATCTACTAAAAAAAATGGATATTCTCAAATAATACTAAGAAAATAGTATTGATTTCTATTTATTTTAATATGTGCGCCTTTGTTTAGAGGATTCTATGTCTAATTATTCAAAAGTCTAATTATTCAATAAATTAGATTGATTGATACGAGTGGATTTCCTATTACGATGGATGGAAGAAAGAATGGATAGTCCAATAGCGGCTTCAGCAGCTGCAAGGGCTATAACAAAAATTGCGAAAATATCTCCTTTTAATTGGCGACTATCAAATAGATCAGAAAATGTTACGAGATTTAGATTAATTGAATTCAGTATAAGTTCAAGACATATTAGAGCTCTAACCATGTTTCGGCTTGTGATCAATCCATAGATACCAATCGAAAATAAATAGACACTCAAAAAAAGTACATGCTCAAACATCATTAACTAACTCCTTATCAATCTCGATTCATTTCAATATGAGGGCAAGAATTGAACCGATTCAATTAATTACAATAGAACAATTACACAACAAAAGAAAAAAAAAAAAAAAAAAAAGGAGGTATTTGTTGGCAGTAGATGGATTTTACTAAATCAAAATTGTGATTCTTTAGTTATTTATTTTAGATTTGCAATTCTTATAATTTGTACTTTTTCTAAGTTTTCTTATTGCCGAGCCATAGTAATTGCACCTATTAAAGAAACTAGAAGAATTATGGAAATGAGTTCAAACGGAAGATAAAAATCGGTTGCTAAATGAATTCCAATTTGTTGAACATTATTTATGAGACCCTGTTCTACTATTTGGTTTGATCTTGTAGTCCAAAGAATTCCATACCACGACGTATCTGGGATAGTAGTCATTAGTGAAAAAACAATAGTTATACAAACGAGTGAAGTGAACCCATCTCCAATAGTCCAATAATTCTTATCTTTAGACCATTCTGAGCCATTTACGAACATTACAGCGAATATGATCAAGACATTTATGGCTCCCACATAAATAAGAAGTTGTGCGACAGCTACAAAGTAGGAATTTAATAAAAAATAGAATAAGGATATACAAACAAGAACTAATCCCAGCGAAAAGGCAGAATAAATGGGGTTGGTAAGTAATACTACTCCTAGACCCCCTAGTAGAAGAACAAATCCCCCAAATAGCATAAGAATCTCATGTATTGGTCCAGGTAAATCCATTATGGATAAAAAGAAATTAATAGTATAAAATTTTTCATGAACTGACTAAAACTAAAGGATTCAAGGAAGGAAAAAAGGATTAGGGTATTTTTTTGTGTATAAACTTATAGTTATAAATTATATTATATCACGAAAATCTAGTCTGATTTAAAATAAGAAATAATTTCCAATAAGCAGTAGTTTTTCGTTTTTCTTTATAGTTTAATTTTAAAGTTTAATAAAGAATTATTAGATTTTTATAACAGAAAGACAAAATCAAAGTTTAGTAATCAGTAATCGTTCTTGAATTCGAAGATTTTTCTTTGTTTATTTTACTTTCAGACGAATTCCTAATTGTTTGAATTGTGTAATCTCCCATTATGGAGATTGGTAACCGACTTAAAGCAATTTGATTGTAATTCAATTCATGACGATCATAGGTAGAAAGTTCATATTCTTCAGTCATTGATAAACAGCTTGTTGGACAGTACTCAACACAATTGCCACAAAATATACAAACTCCGAAATCAATACTATAATTAAGCAATTGTTTTCTTTTAATATCCTTTTCAAATCTCCAATCCACAACGGGTAAATCTATCGGACATACGCGAACACATACTTCACAAGCAATACATTTATCAAATTCAAAGTGGATTCGCCCTCGGAAACGCTCTGGTGTAATTGATTTTTCATAAGGGTAGTGAATCGTTATAGGTAAACGATTTGTGTGGGATAAGGTAGTTATGAAACTTTGACCTATGTACCTTGTAGCACGTATTGTTTGTTGACCATAACTCATGAACCCAGTTACCATAGGGAACATATTCATTCTAAATATCTATGAAAAAGATATGTTTCTTTCTCTTGTTTGAGAGAGCTTTTGTGTTGAAAATATTCTTACTATTATTGTATTATCTTATTTATAGTGAAACAAGTTGAGAAGAGGTTGTTAATAAGAGATTGCCCAGGGAAATAGGTAAAAGAAATTTCCATCCAAGATTTAATAACTGATCCATTCTCATCCTCGGTAAAGTCCATCTTATTGTGATAGAAATGAAGAGAAATAAATAAGCTTTAGTTAATGTAATAAATATACCCATTGTCATTTCCAAAATTCCAACTGCTTTATTCATTTGGAAAAAATCAAAAAAGGATATATAGGGAATAGATAAATTCCACCCGCCCAAGTAGAGAACTGTTACAAATAAAGAAGAAACTAATAAATTTAGGTAAGAAACAAGATAAAATAAACCATATTTGATACCGGAATATTCAGTTTGGTAACCTGCTACTAATTCTTCCTCCGCTTCTGGTAAATCAAAGGGTAATCTTTCACATTCTGCCAAAGAAGAAATTAAAAAAACCAGAAAACCTATAGGCTGACGCCAAATATTCCATCCAAAAAAACCGTATTTTGACTGTGCTTCAACTATATCAACTGTACTTGAACTGTTAGATAATCATAGTCGGTGATAACATCACAGTTCCCACCGCTATTTCAAAACCGTACATGAAACCTTAGCTTCATACGGCTTCTCTATGATCAGAAAAAGGAAAGGACTGTTTTGTTCCTAGCCCCGGGGGCGTAGATAGAATTAGATAAAATAAAATAGATTTGAAAGTCCTAAATTAGACCAAAGGAATTCCGTCTGCTAGAATAAGAAAAAGCGCTTCCGAATTGATCTCATCCTTTATAATATAATGAAAATTTTTCTTTGTTCAGTAATAACTTAATCTTGGAATAAAACACTTGTTACTTGTTATAGGAATTCAATTAATAAATGGAAAGAGTTGGGTATTAGTTCATGAGCAATTCTGCATGAATATGGATAGAGGAAGGAAATAATGAAAATTTTTTCTAGTGCACTCCATATCTTTTTTACTATTCTTCTTTCCCCAGGGAGGGGGTATTTAAAAAGAAAAAATGGATAAAGGGTTAATTCGTTCTTGATAGCCATTTCCTTAACAAGTGAATGGGAACATACTCTGGATCGGAATCCGAAGAAAGTACTACTTGATAATTTCTACAAATTGCAAGTCCTTATTATGATTCCTTTTATGGGCAAAAATCTCTAATGTTTTAGATTTTCCATTACTAATCCTTTATGTACTTTAGTGTTCCTAACCCTTCACTAACTTTTGGTGGATTCTTCTTATGGATTATTAAGTTATAGTAATAACTAGGAGTATTCTAGTAATGGAATTCCATATCGTGAATCCTTTATTCTTGGCCGCTTCAAGATATGATGACTAATTAAAAAATATCAACCTTGGGATAAAGAGTTTACACTGCTTATGTTTACTTCCACTTTTTTCTTGTACGTAGGAAATGAGATTTTTTCTTTTTACTACAAATTTATAAGCTGTTTTGTTTCACTCATATAGCTATCTAGTTTAACTTACCAACCCAAATACTAAATAAGAAAAGGAATATAAATAGTTAATGGATTTTATAGGAAAAAGATCTATTTTAACGAATCACACGTAGAGATATTGCTAGCACACAAAAAGTTAATGGTATTTCATAACTAATGGATTGAGCAGCAGCTCGTAGACCGCCTGAAAAAGAATATTTATTATTTGAGCTATATCCTGCCATAAGAAGACCAATAGGAGCTATACTTGAAATGGCAATCCATAAAAAAACACCAATACTAAGATCGGCTAAAACAAAATGATATCCCAAAGGGATAACTAAAAAACTTAATAAAACTGATATGACTGCTATAGAGGGTCCAATGCTAAATAAAGAAATATCTCCTCGGGATGGCAGAATATCTTCTTTAAAAAGTAGCTTAGTCCCATCTGCTATAGCTTGAAGCAGGCCCAGGGGGCCAGCATATTCAGGACCAATACGTTGTTGTATCGACGCAGATATTTCTCTTTCTAACCACACAATTACGAGTACCTCTATTGTTATTCCCAAAAGGAGGGTCAAAATGGGTAGAATCGATATCAGTCCATAGACTTCTTTTAATAATTCCAATTTCGAAAAAGAATTGATAGTTTCTACCTCTACCCTATCTATTATCATTTCAACGATCAACTTCCCCCATAATGATATCTATACTACCTAATATCGTCATGATATCAGCCAATTTCATTTTTTTAACTAGCTGAGGAAGAATTTGCAAATTAATAAACCCGGGTGGACGGATTTTCCATCTCCAGGGGAAAAGGCTATCATCTCCTACTAGATAAATCCCTAATTCACCTTTTGGGGCTTCTACTCTTACATAAAGCTCTTGTCTTGACAATTCAAAATTGGGCGAAGGTTTTTTACCAAGAAATTTATACTCAAAATCATTCCATTCAGAATTATTTTCTTTCTTAAAGCGTCGGACTTCTAAATTTTCATAAGGTCCTCCAGGAATTTTTTCTACAGCTTGTTGAATTATTTTGATGGATTCCCTCATTTCACCAATTCGTACTAAATAGCGAGCTAACGAATCCCCTTCTTTTTGCCATTGGACTTTCCAATCAAATTGGTTGTAAGACTCATAAGGATCTACTTTACGAAGATCCCATTGTATTCCAGAAGCTCGTAACATCGGTCCCGATAAGCCCCAATTTACTGCTTCTTCTCCGCTAATAAAACCTACTCCTTCAACTCGCTCTAAAAAAATTGGATTCTGTGTAATAAGTTGTTGATATTCAACAACTCCGCGTAAAAAATAATCACAGAAATCTAAACATTTATCGATCCATCCATAAGGTAGATCGGCGGCTACTCCTCCGATGCGAAAGTAATTGTGCATCATTCGCATACCTGTAGCAGCTTCAAATAGATCATATATTAATTCTCTCTCTCTAAAAATATAGAAAAAAGGAGTCTGTGCGCCGAGATCCGCCATAAAAGGTCCAAGCCATAGCAAGTGAGAAGCTATCCGGCTTAATTCTAACATAATTACCCTAATATAGCTGGCTCTTTGTGGTATTTGAATATTCTCCAAGAATTCTGGTGCATTTACTGTTATTGCTTCTGTAAACATAGTAGCTAAATAATCCCACCTTGTTACATAAGGTAAGTATTGTATAATAGTTCGGTTTTCCGCGATTTTTTCCATTCCTCTGTGTAAATACCCTAATATGGGTTCACAATCAATAACATCCTCACCATCGAGAGTAACGATCAGTCGAAGAACACCATGCATTGATGGGTGTTGAGGGCCCATATTGACTATCATGAGATCTTTTCTTGTAAGCGGTAGACTCATATCCTTTCTTCCTTAATTCATTATTCCATGAAAATGGATTATTCCATGAATTCCTCAAAGCGAGGCTCATCAAAATGAAAAATCTAAGACTACTATAAGACTACTAAAAAAATAATAAAAACAAGAAAAAAATTTGAACGATTAAATTACTGCTCCCGAATATTCAACTGACCGATTAATTTCTTATAACGTACTCTATTTTTTCTTTGCCAAATAAGCCAGCAAACGTCGACGTTTTCCCAAAAGTCTTCGTAGACCTCTTTCCGATGAAAAATCTTTTTTGTGTAATTCCAAATGTGAAGCAAGTCTCCGTATCTTATTGGTGAAACTGAATACTTGAAATTCAACAGAACCCCTGTTTTCTTCTTTTTCTTCTTTAACCATAAATCCAAAAATTTTTCTACCCTCCTTTCTTTTTCATGTATTTTTCTGATCAGGAAAAATACAAAATTATGTCAGTTATTTTGAAGTTATTCTAATCTCGTACACACACAAATTTGCAATTATTCATCTACTACTGGAATTTGGATTTATTTTATCGATGCAAATTGGATTTGGATAGAAGGGTACATTCTTTCTAATATTTTAGATAGAAGAAATGTTTCTTCTATCTAAAATATTAGAAAGAATTTTGCTGATTTATTTATTGCTATATGCAATTTATGGAATTGATACACCATTTAATTGATATCATTTAGCAAAATGAAAACA
>NW_028260599.1:17500-32500 GCF_056163025.1 Triticum urartu
ATTGTGAACCCATATTAGGGTATTTACACAGAGGAATGGAAAAAATCGCGGAAAACCGAACTATTATACAATACTTACCTTATGTAACAAGGATATAGAGAGATTGTAGAAAGGGGATAGGATAGTTATTTTTGCAAGAGACTTGTTGTAAATTCCTTAACTTAAGAAAGAAAAAAGAATAAAAACACAGATACATAACATAAAAAAAAGAATAAATAAGACGAGATTCGACCTCCCCCTACATATTTAATTTCCTCTCCTATACAAAAACTAGCAAGACCCACTCCATTGGTAATTCCATCAATAACACCCTTATCAAAAAACTCCGTGAGTTCGGTTAACCCTCTTATACCGAGGGTAAAGACCCTAGTATAGAAAATATCTATATAACCACGATTATATGACCAACTGTATATATTTTTTTTTACTTGATCTAAAAATTCTTTTTTAGGATTTCCTTTGTAAAAAGAGTTTATTAAATCCAAATTCTGAAAAAAAGAATAAGCGGATCCATAGAAGATATATGCTATGAATAAACCAAAGATAGCTAGACTTACAGAAGAAATTGCATTAGTAATAAATTCATATGAATTTACAAAAGAATTAGAACTTTCCTGGGTAAAGTTTATTGAGGGAGTTAACCACTTTGATAATATGGTTAACTCTGCTATTCCATTACCAATTCCTCCATTATCAAAAGAGATTCCTATGAATCCAATGAACAAAGTGAAAAGTAGTAATATAAGAAGAGGAAATAACATAGTATTTCCCGTTTCATGCGGATAGGCAAAAGTTTTTTTAGCCCCAAAAGACGTAGTAAAGGATCCTATCCTATTTCTTGTATTACCTTGAATTTTTGGTATATTTTGTGAAAAAAAAGAAACTCCACTCTTCGTTGTTGATAAAACGAAATCCCTATTCACTCCTTTGGGTATCCTTTTTCCCCATAAGGATATTGAATACAAGGAACTCTCTTTAGTGCTACTGTAATTTTGAAAATGAACACGCAAATACAATTTTGAAAATGAACACGCAAATACCCATCAAATGTAAGTAAATATATCCGAAACATATAAAAGGCAGTTAATCCTGCAGTAAAGGAGGCTATTATTCCAAAAAAGGGCGAATACAACCAACTATTACTAAGGATTTCTTCTTTGGACCAGAAGCAAGCAAGAGGTGGAATACCACAAAGAGAAAGTGTACCCCATAAAAAAGTAGTTCTTGTGATTGGAATGTATTTTCTTAAACCGCCCATAAGAACCATATTTTGACTTTTATCTGGTGAATATCCAACAAGAGGTTCCATTGAATGAATAACGGATCCGGATCCCAAGAACAATAAAGCTTTTGAATAAGCATGAGTGATCAAATGGAATAAAGCAGCTTGATAAGAACCTATACCTAGAGCTAACATCATATAACCCAATTGAGACATTGTAGAATAGGCTAAGCTTCTTTTAATATCTCTCTGAGCAAGAGCTAAAGTAGCTCCTAAGAATAGTGTTATTGTACCTACTAAAGAAATAAAACTCATTATCAAAGGTAAAGATATGAAAAGAGGAAGAAGTCGAGCTAGAAGAAAAATTCCCGCAGCAACCATAGTTGCTGCGTGTATAAGAGCCGAAATAGGAGTGGGCCCTTCCATAGCATCGGGTAACCATACGTGAAGAGGGAATTGTGCGGATTTCGCAACTGCACCAAGGAATAATAAAAAAGCACACAAAGTAGTAAGTAAAGAGTTAATTCCATTATTAGGAATCCAGTTATTAGCTATTTTGAACAAATCCCTAAACTCTAAACTACCTGTTATCCAAAAAAAACCTAAAATTCCTAATAATAGACCAAAATCCCCTACACGATTAGTTACAAAAGCTTTTTGACAAGCACTCGCTGCGATTGGTCGTGTAAACCAAAAGCCTATCAATAAATAAGAACACATTCCCACGAGTTCCCAAAAAAAATAAATTTGTATCAAATTGGAGCTAGTAACCAATCCCAACATGGAAGTATTGAAAAAACTTATATAAACAAAAAATCTCAAATATCCTTCATCGTGAGACATATAACCATCACTATAAATAAGAACCAGGATTCCTACAGTAGTAATTAGTATTAACATAATAGAAGTAAGTGGGTCAATCAAGTATCCAAATTCTAAAGAAAAATCATTATTGACGGTCCAAGACCATAGATATTGATAGATCGAACTTCCATTTATTTGTTGAATAGACAGTTGAACTGAGAATACCATAGCTATACTTAAGAGTAAAACACTAGGAAAAGCCCATATGCGACGAAGATTTTTTGTTGCTGTCGGAATAAGAATAAGGCCAAATCCCATTGACATAATAACTGGAAGTGGGAGAAGAGGGATTACCCATGCATATTGATATGTATGTTCCATAAGAAAAGAAATTGCAATTTTTACTTCAATTTTTACTTCAATTTTTCTATAAAATTGTTTCCGATTCACCAAACCAATTCTTATCTCTTTCTGAAAGAATAAATAAAAAGAATAAGAAAAAATACTGAAATTCTTAATTTTTCCAAAATTTATCTCATTGAAATAATTAAAAATTAAGAATGGGTTTAGTTGGTTAAATTAAAAAAGTTAATAAAATAACTAGGTAACGAAGTTATTTTATTAACTAAATAAAGATATTTATAAAAATAAAAAAAAAAAAGTGGAATCATTTTACTTTCTATTCATAATTCATTTTTATATTTCTTTAAAACAAAGATGAAACAGCTCTCTTGTTCCATAATTAACTGATTGAGTGAATTCCAATGAAAACCTATGTTTATAAGAAATTATCGAATAGTCCTTACTTCATATAGAACTAAAATTCTAATGACTATAAATTACCTAAGTTTTAGAATGTCTTGTTTAAGAGACTCAGTATTTTTTGTTTTGATTGGAATTCCTTTCCTTTATGGAATACCATTCTGAACTTAATTAACTATTTTCATTTTCCCTTCTTTTTATCCCCCCGTCTTATCTTATATGGGGGATAGGCTTCCATACCATATATCTATATATGGAGTATACTTGATATATAAATAGATATAAATAGATTTAAATGAGAAACCCTTCTATATATTCTATATTATTAAAAAAAAAGTATAAAATATATAAATTAGACAAAATGAAGTAAAAAATAATTCAAAATTTAAGTATCTTTCAGTATCTAAGTATAAATACTAATAAAAAGAAGAAAGAAGGATTGATTTGCAGCAATAGATGTCTTTCACATACAACTAGAAAAAAGTAATTTCCTTTTTGAATGGCAGTTCCAAAAAAACGTACTTCAATGTCAAAAAAGCGTATTCGTAAAAATATTTGGAAGAAAAAGACTTATTTTTCCATAGTACAATCTTATTCTTTAGTAAAATCAAGATCATTTTCGAGCGGTAATGAGCATCCAAAACCAAAGGGTTTTTCTGGGCAACAAACAAATAATAAGATTTTGGAATAATATGAATTGACTTATCAAAAAAGAATTCCAATTATTTAATAATTTGGATTCTTCTTTGAATGTACTTTTATGTGTCGAATTACTCGGTACAATATTCTTAGAACAAAAAACCCCTCTTATCTTATATATACAAGAAAAAAAAAGTTTTGTTTGGTATACTGTGTGCTAAGTATTCTTTTCCTATCAATGAACTTTTCATAATTTTCCTAATAGAATCCTCATATTCTATTAGGAAAATTATGAAAAGTGGAGTATTCTTACAATAGGACTTACAACTTCCACCTATCTTCTCCAAAATCATAAGGTTAGTAAATCTTATTAATAAGAGCATAAAGACTTTCATTCTAGAAATTTTTAAAAAATCCAAAAAGCCTTTTCTATTTATCCATTTTATTTTAATTTCATCATTAAATAGAAACCCTTTTGGATTTTTTTCATTGTATTGAAAGAATTTTCAAAATGTAAAGGGGAAATTAATTAGAAAAAATTAGTTCTATAATTGCAAGTTAGAAAAAAGAAGTTCCAACTCTTTCAAGCAGTGTTTGTGTTTCTATTGGGCAAAGCAAGAGTTTATTGTAAAAAAAAAAAATGGAAACGATACTACCAAACGAAGTCTATTTTAATGAAAACTCTAATGTTCCTAAATTTTATGGACTTTCCCAATATCGACGATTCCCAAGATAATAGCTATTATTCTTTTAAGTTACCTATTATTTGAAGTTAGCCGCCATGGTGAAATTGGTAGACACGCTGCTCTTAGGAAGCAGTGCTCAAGCATCTCGGTTCGAATCCGAGTGGCGGCATTCTTGAAAAAGAATACAATAGATTAGAAATCAATTCGAAATTTACAATTTTGTAATGGGACCTTCCCCTTATGCTATTTGCAACTTTAGAACATATACTAACTCATATCTCTTTCTCAACGATTTCAATTGTGATTACGATTCATTTTATAACCTTATTAGTTCGTGAACTTGGAGGATTACGCGATTCGTCAGAAAAAGGAATGATAGTTACTTTTTTCTCTATAACAGGATTCTTAGTTTCTCGTTGGGCTTCCTCGGGACATTTTCCATTAAGTAATTTATATGAGTCATTGATCTTCCTTTCATGGGCCCTGTATATTCTTCATACCATTCCTAAAATACAGAACTCTAAAAATGATTTAAGCACAATAACTACGCCAAGTACTATTTTAACGCAAGGCTTTGCCACATCGGGTCTTTTAACTGAAATGCATCAATCCACGATACTAGTACCTGCTCTACAATCTCAGTGGTTAATGATGCATGTCAGTATGATGTTATTAAGCTATGCAACTCTTTTGTGCGGATCCTTATTATCTGCCGCTATTCTAATCATTAGATTTCGAAATAATTTCCATTTCTTTTCTAAAAAGAAAAAAAATGTTTTAAATAAAACATTTTTCTTTAGTGATATTAAATATTTTTATGCAAAAAGAAGTGCTTTAAAAAGAACCTCTGTCCCTTCATTTCCAAATTATTACAAATATCAATTAACGGAGCGTTTGGATTCTTGGAGTTATCGTGTCATTAGCCTAGGATTTACCCTTTTAACCGTAGGTATTCTTTGTGGAGCAGTATGGGCTAATGAGGCCTGGGGATCCTATTGGAATTGGGATCCTAAGGAAACTTGGGCATTTATTACTTGGACCATATTCGCAATTTATTTACATAGTAGAACAAATCCAAATTGGAAGGGTACGAATTCTGCACTTATAGCTTTGATAGGATTTCTTATAATTTGGATTTGTTATTTTGGTATAAATCTATTAGGAATAGGCTTACATAGTTATGGTTCGTTTACATTAACACCTAAATGATTACATAAAATAAAACCTTCATGAAATGAAGGTTTTTACTTTTATGTTTTATTTGAGAACCCCTTGAACGCCTTATCAAAGGGTTCTCAAAAATTCGAGATAGATCTAATTATACTTTTTTACTTATTTCTGCATTATATACTTTTTTACTTATTTCTGCATTAATAGAGCAGACGAGTAAAAAAAAGCAAACCTATTTAGGATAATAATTGGATAAGAGAGCCTCTACCCTGTCAACGGATAGGGAGAGAACAAAATCTGGATAAATACCAATTCCTATTACTGGTAAAAAGATACAGATTAAAATAAAGAGTTCTCGTGGTCCAGAATCCACAAAATTTGCGTTTGGAACATTAAATAGCTTGTATCCATAGAACATCTGGCGTAACATAGATAATAAATAAATAGGAGTTAATATCATTCCAATTGCCATTACAAAAGTAATTAGTGTTTTTGGCATTAACAGAAATTTTGGACTAGTAATTAGTCCAAAAAATACTACTAATTCTGCGACAAAACCACTCATTCCTGGTAAGGCAAGAGAAGCCATTGAAAAGCTACTAAACATGGTAAAAATTTTAGGCATTGGGATAGATATTCCCCCCAGTTCTTCGAGATAAACAAGACGCATTCTATCAGAAGCGGTTCCTGCCAAGAAAAAAAGTGTAGCACCAATAAATCCATGGGATAATATTTGTAAAATAGCTCCATTGAGTCCAATGTTGGTTATGGAACCAATTCCTATAATTATGAAACCCATGTGAGATACAGAGGAATAAGCTATTCTTTTTTTGAAATTTCGTTGACCAAGAGAAGTTGAAGCTGCATAGATTATTTGGATCGCTCCTATTATTACTAACCAGGGCGAAAATAGATAATGAGCATGAGGTAACAATTCCATGTTGATCCGAATCAATCCATATGCTCCCATCTTTAATAATATTCCCGCTAAAAGCATACATGTACTATAATGTGCTTCCCCATGGGTATCTGGTAACCACGTATGTAGGGGTATAATCGGCAATTTGACAGCATAAGCAATAAGGAAGCCAAAATATAAAAGTATTTCCAAGGTTGCAGGGTATGATTGATTAATTAATCTTTCCAAATCTAATCCTGGTTCGTTGGAACCATATAAGCCCATACCCAGAACTCCGATTAAGAAAAAAATGGAACCGCCTGCAGTATACAAAATAAACTTTGTAGCTGAATATAGACGCCTCTTCCCCCCCCACATGGATAAAAGTAAGTAAACAGGAATTAATTCTAACTCCCACATGATAAAAAAAAGTAAAAGGTCTCGCGAAGAAAATAATCCTATTTGACCACTATACATTGCGAGCATCAGGAAATAGAATAATCGCGAATTCCGTGTAATTGGCCAAGCTGCTAAAGTAGCTAAAGTAGTGATAAATCCTGTCAATAAAATAGATCCTAATGAAAGTCCATCGATTCCCAATCTCCAGTGGAAATCGAAGACATCTATCCATTTATAATCCTCCTTTAATTGGATTAAGGGATCCTCCAGTTGGAAATGATAACAGAACGCATAAGTCATTAGAAGGAATTCTAATAAACAAATAGATATAGTATACCACCTAACGACTTTGTTTCCCTTATGAGGTAAAAAGAAAATTAATGAACCTGCAAATATCGGCAAAACAACAAGTATTGTTAACCAAGGAAAATAACTCATGATAAAGTGATAAAGACAAGATACGTTTTGACCAGAAAAGCCCGTGCTCGATTATTTCGAGCACAGGCTTCTTCGGTAAAGAGGAATCAGACGATTCGAGTGAAGTTTTTTGTAACGTATCAATAAGATAGAGCCATGCTACGTGTTGTTTCAGGCCCTAAATAAACGCGGACACTTAAAAAATCTGTCGGGCAGGCAGATTCACATCTCTTACAACCCACACAATCTTCGGTTCTCGGCGCGGAAGCAATTTGCTTGGCTTTACATCCATCCCAGGGTATCATTTCTAATACATCTGTTGGACAAGCTCGTACACATTGAGTGCATCCTATACATGTATCGTAAATTTTTACGGAATGTGACATTGGATCTATAAATTTTTCTTTTCAACATAAAATTTTTCGATCTGGTAAAAATGAAATTAGTACTATAATGAGTCATATGTATTGTAGACACCAGACGAAGCAATGGTTTATCCAAACTTCAAAAAAAAAAATCTATTTTTTAATCTGTTTGTGAGAAAGCGTGAAGAGAGCCAAGAGACTTTAATTTTGGATTTCAACAATAAATAAGAAATAAGAAAGAATTTTACGAATTGTACAGACGAATTCGAATTAGCCAATAAATTGGCTATCGTCTTTTCAATATAAATTATTGCAATATTCAAATTGCAATATCAATGAATTACAAATACAAAAATTCATTTAAGTGAAAAAGAATACTATGCAATAATCTACTAAAAAAAATGGATATTCTCAAATAATACTAAGAAAATAGTATTGATTTCTATTTATTTTAATATGTGCGCCTTTGTTTAGAGGATTCTATGTCTAATTATTCAAAAGTCTAATTATTCAATAAATTAGATTGATTGATACGAGTGGATTTCCTATTACGATGGATGGAAGAAAGAATGGATAGTCCAATAGCGGCTTCAGCAGCTGCAAGGGCTATAACAAAAATTGCGAAAATATCTCCTTTTAATTGGCGACTATCAAATAGATCAGAAAATGTTACGAGATTTAGATTAATTGAATTCAGTATAAGTTCAAGACATATTAGAGCTCTAACCATGTTTCGGCTTGTGATCAATCCATAGATACCAATCGAAAATAAATAGACACTCAAAAAAAGTACATGCTCAAACATCATTAACTAACTCCTTATCAATCTCGATTCATTTCAATATGAGGGCAAGAATTGAACCGATTCAATTAATTACAATAGAACAATTACACAACAAAAGAAAAAAAAAAAAAAAAAAAAGGAGGTATTTGTTGGCAGTAGATGGATTTTACTAAATCAAAATTGTGATTCTTTAGTTATTTATTTTAGATTTGCAATTCTTATAATTTGTACTTTTTCTAAGTTTTCTTATTGCCGAGCCATAGTAATTGCACCTATTAAAGAAACTAGAAGAATTATGGAAATGAGTTCAAACGGAAGATAAAAATCGGTTGCTAAATGAATTCCAATTTGTTGAACATTATTTATGAGACCCTGTTCTACTATTTGGTTTGATCTTGTAGTCCAAAGAATTCCATACCACGACGTATCTGGGATAGTAGTCATTAGTGAAAAAACAATAGTTATACAAACGAGTGAAGTGAACCCATCTCCAATAGTCCAATAATTCTTATCTTTAGACCATTCTGAGCCATTTACGAACATTACAGCGAATATGATCAAGACATTTATGGCTCCCACATAAATAAGAAGTTGTGCGACAGCTACAAAGTAGGAATTTAATAAAAAATAGAATAAGGATATACAAACAAGAACTAATCCCAGCGAAAAGGCAGAATAAATGGGGTTGGTAAGTAATACTACTCCTAGACCCCCTAGTAGAAGAACAAATCCCCCAAATAGCATAAGAATCTCATGTATTGGTCCAGGTAAATCCATTATGGATAAAAAGAAATTAATAGTATAAAATTTTTCATGAACTGACTAAAACTAAAGGATTCAAGGAAGGAAAAAAGGATTAGGGTATTTTTTTGTGTATAAACTTATAGTTATAAATTATATTATATCACGAAAATCTAGTCTGATTTAAAATAAGAAATAATTTCCAATAAGCAGTAGTTTTTCGTTTTTCTTTATAGTTTAATTTTAAAGTTTAATAAAGAATTATTAGATTTTTATAACAGAAAGACAAAATCAAAGTTTAGTAATCAGTAATCGTTCTTGAATTCGAAGATTTTTCTTTGTTTATTTTACTTTCAGACGAATTCCTAATTGTTTGAATTGTGTAATCTCCCATTATGGAGATTGGTAACCGACTTAAAGCAATTTGATTGTAATTCAATTCATGACGATCATAGGTAGAAAGTTCATATTCTTCAGTCATTGATAAACAGCTTGTTGGACAGTACTCAACACAATTGCCACAAAATATACAAACTCCGAAATCAATACTATAATTAAGCAATTGTTTTCTTTTAATATCCTTTTCAAATCTCCAATCCACAACGGGTAAATCTATCGGACATACGCGAACACATACTTCACAAGCAATACATTTATCAAATTCAAAGTGGATTCGCCCTCGGAAACGCTCTGGTGTAATTGATTTTTCATAAGGGTAGTGAATCGTTATAGGTAAACGATTTGTGTGGGATAAGGTAGTTATGAAACTTTGACCTATGTACCTTGTAGCACGTATTGTTTGTTGACCATAACTCATGAACCCAGTTACCATAGGGAACATATTCATTCTAAATATCTATGAAAAAGATATGTTTCTTTCTCTTGTTTGAGAGAGCTTTTGTGTTGAAAATATTCTTACTATTATTGTATTATCTTATTTATAGTGAAACAAGTTGAGAAGAGGTTGTTAATAAGAGATTGCCCAGGGAAATAGGTAAAAGAAATTTCCATCCAAGATTTAATAACTGATCCATTCTCATCCTCGGTAAAGTCCATCTTATTGTGATAGAAATGAAGAGAAATAAATAAGCTTTAGTTAATGTAATAAATATACCCATTGTCATTTCCAAAATTCCAACTGCTTTATTCATTTGGAAAAAATCAAAAAAGGATATATAGGGAATAGATAAATTCCACCCGCCCAAGTAGAGAACTGTTACAAATAAAGAAGAAACTAATAAATTTAGGTAAGAAACAAGATAAAATAAACCATATTTGATACCGGAATATTCAGTTTGGTAACCTGCTACTAATTCTTCCTCCGCTTCTGGTAAATCAAAGGGTAATCTTTCACATTCTGCCAAAGAAGAAATTAAAAAAACCAGAAAACCTATAGGCTGACGCCAAATATTCCATCCAAAAAAACCGTATTTTGACTGTGCTTCAACTATATCAACTGTACTTGAACTGTTAGATAATCATAGTCGGTGATAACATCACAGTTCCCACCGCTATTTCAAAACCGTACATGAAACCTTAGCTTCATACGGCTTCTCTATGATCAGAAAAAGGAAAGGACTGTTTTGTTCCTAGCCCCGGGGGCGTAGATAGAATTAGATAAAATAAAATAGATTTGAAAGTCCTAAATTAGACCAAAGGAATTCCGTCTGCTAGAATAAGAAAAAGCGCTTCCGAATTGATCTCATCCTTTATAATATAATGAAAATTTTTCTTTGTTCAGTAATAACTTAATCTTGGAATAAAACACTTGTTACTTGTTATAGGAATTCAATTAATAAATGGAAAGAGTTGGGTATTAGTTCATGAGCAATTCTGCATGAATATGGATAGAGGAAGGAAATAATGAAAATTTTTTCTAGTGCACTCCATATCTTTTTTACTATTCTTCTTTCCCCAGGGAGGGGGTATTTAAAAAGAAAAAATGGATAAAGGGTTAATTCGTTCTTGATAGCCATTTCCTTAACAAGTGAATGGGAACATACTCTGGATCGGAATCCGAAGAAAGTACTACTTGATAATTTCTACAAATTGCAAGTCCTTATTATGATTCCTTTTATGGGCAAAAATCTCTAATGTTTTAGATTTTCCATTACTAATCCTTTATGTACTTTAGTGTTCCTAACCCTTCACTAACTTTTGGTGGATTCTTCTTATGGATTATTAAGTTATAGTAATAACTAGGAGTATTCTAGTAATGGAATTCCATATCGTGAATCCTTTATTCTTGGCCGCTTCAAGATATGATGACTAATTAAAAAATATCAACCTTGGGATAAAGAGTTTACACTGCTTATGTTTACTTCCACTTTTTTCTTGTACGTAGGAAATGAGATTTTTTCTTTTTACTACAAATTTATAAGCTGTTTTGTTTCACTCATATAGCTATCTAGTTTAACTTACCAACCCAAATACTAAATAAGAAAAGGAATATAAATAGTTAATGGATTTTATAGGAAAAAGATCTATTTTAACGAATCACACGTAGAGATATTGCTAGCACACAAAAAGTTAATGGTATTTCATAACTAATGGATTGAGCAGCAGCTCGTAGACCGCCTGAAAAAGAATATTTATTATTTGAGCTATATCCTGCCATAAGAAGACCAATAGGAGCTATACTTGAAATGGCAATCCATAAAAAAACACCAATACTAAGATCGGCTAAAACAAAATGATATCCCAAAGGGATAACTAAAAAACTTAATAAAACTGATATGACTGCTATAGAGGGTCCAATGCTAAATAAAGAAATATCTCCTCGGGATGGCAGAATATCTTCTTTAAAAAGTAGCTTAGTCCCATCTGCTATAGCTTGAAGCAGGCCCAGGGGGCCAGCATATTCAGGACCAATACGTTGTTGTATCGACGCAGATATTTCTCTTTCTAACCACACAATTACGAGTACCTCTATTGTTATTCCCAAAAGGAGGGTCAAAATGGGTAGAATCGATATCAGTCCATAGACTTCTTTTAATAATTCCAATTTCGAAAAAGAATTGATAGTTTCTACCTCTACCCTATCTATTATCATTTCAACGATCAACTTCCCCCATAATGATATCTATACTACCTAATATCGTCATGATATCAGCCAATTTCATTTTTTTAACTAGCTGAGGAAGAATTTGCAAATTAATAAACCCGGGTGGACGGATTTTCCATCTCCAGGGGAAAAGGCTATCATCTCCTACTAGATAAATCCCTAATTCACCTTTTGGGGCTTCTACTCTTACATAAAGCTCTTGTCTTGACAATTCAAAATTGGGCGAAGGTTTTTTACCAAGAAATTTATACTCAAAATCATTCCATTCAGAATTATTTTCTTTCTTAAAGCGTCGGACTTCTAAATTTTCATAAGGTCCTCCAGGAATTTTTTCTACAGCTTGTTGAATTATTTTGATGGATTCCCTCATTTCACCAATTCGTACTAAATAGCGAGCTAACGAATCCCCTTCTTTTTGCCATTGGACTTTCCAATCAAATTGGTTGTAAGACTCATAAGGATCTACTTTACGAAGATCCCATTGTATTCCAGAAGCTCGTAACATCGGTCCCGATAAGCCCCAATTTACTGCTTCTTCTCCGCTAATAAAACCTACTCCTTCAACTCGCTCTAAAAAAATTGGATTCTGTGTAATAAGTTGTTGATATTCAACAACTCCGCGTAAAAAATAATCACAGAAATCTAAACATTTATCGATCCATCCATAAGGTAGATCGGCGGCTACTCCTCCGATGCGAAAGTAATTGTGCATCATTCGCATACCTGTAGCAGCTTCAAATAGATCATATATTAATTCTCTCTCTCTAAAAATATAGAAAAAAGGAGTCTGTGCGCCGAGATCCGCCATAAAAGGTCCAAGCCATAGCAAGTGAGAAGCTATCCGGCTTAATTCTAACATAATTACCCTAATATAGCTGGCTCTTTGTGGTATTTGAATATTCTCCAAGAATTCTGGTGCATTTACTGTTATTGCTTCTGTAAACATAGTAGCTAAATAATCCCACCTTGTTACATAAGGTAAGTATTGTATAATAGTTCGGTTTTCCGCGATTTTTTCCATTCCTCTGTGTAAATACCCTAATATGGGTTCACAATCAATAACATCCTCACCATCGAGAGTAACGATCAGTCGAAGAACACCATGCATTGATGGGTGTTGAGGGCCCATATTGACTATCATGAGATCTTTTCTTGTAAGCGGTAGACTCATATCCTTTCTTCCTTAATTCATTATTCCATGAAAATGGATTATTCCATGAATTCCTCAAAGCGAGGCTCATCAAAATGAAAAATCTAAGACTACTATAAGACTACTAAAAAAATAATAAAACAAGAAAAAAATTTGAACGATTAAATTACTGCTCCCGAATATTCAACTGACCGATTAATTTCTTATAACGTACTCTATTTTTCTTTGCCAAATAAGCCAGCAAACGTCGACGTTTTCCCAAAAGTCTTCGTAGACCTCTTTCCGATGAAAAATCTTTTTTGTGTAATTCCAAATGTGAAGCAAGTCTCCGTATCTTATTGGTGAAACTGAATACTTGAAATTCAACAACAGAACCCCTGTTTTCTTCTTTTTCTTCTTTAACCATAAATCCAAAAATTTTTCTACCTCCTTTCTTTTTCATGTATTTTTCTGATCAGGAAAAATACAAAATTATGTCAGTTATTTTGAAGTTATTCTAATCTCGTACACACACAAATTTGCAATTATTCATCTACTACTGGAATTTGGATTTATTTTATCGATGCAAATTGGATTTGGATAGAAGGGTACATTCTTTCTAATATTTTAGATAGAAGAAATGTTTCTTCTATCTAAAATATTAGAAAGAATTTTGCTGATTTATTTATTGCTATATGCAATTTATGGAATTGATACACCATTTAATTGATATCATTTAGCAAAATGAAACACAGCATATGCATCCATCTTTTGGCTCGAGAATTTCACGGGATAGAGATATGGTATAAGAAATAGACTATTAAGTAACTCTAAATGAATTGTGGATACATCTGTATCCTTAACATACTGAAACGATTGTCATTATTCGTATCAAACCAATAGCGATTCATACAAGCTAAATCTTCTAATCAATGGTGGGCCAATAATGAATTTTTTTGCATATGTATTAAGACGCTTGGCCTGATTTCGAAATTGTCCAGAGTTTTATATGTTGTTTTCATTGCAAAATGATGGGTCTCCTTCCATAACTTTCCAATTACGAGTACGAGAATTGAAAGACATGAAAATTCTCAATTCTCTACGGCGTCTAGTAGATAGAAACAAGAAAATCAGAAGAATCTTTCTCTCTATTCACTATCATTCCGCGTCTTCGACTTCTATTAGTTTCTTTTCTTCTTTAATGCAATAGCTATAGTTTGATATAAGAATCCATTTCTCAAAGTAATGGAAACCATTCTCTTATAGGAAATGGTTCGAAAATCGCTATTCCACCTTTTAGGTATCGTGAAAAGTGATACCTGTGAAGATCGTGCATTTCAGTCAAATTCAGATCCGTTTTTCGAGTCCATGATATAATATAACCAAATTGGATAGATCTTCCACCTGTTTAGCTAAGAAAGAATAGATACAGAGGTGGATAATAGATCGATATGAAGATCATGAGCTGCCCCATAATGAAATCGCCAGTAGTCGCGAATATCTCCTTCTTCCCTAATCCAAGATTGGAGAAAGAAGATCTAAGAGGGACCTATGGAGAATGTAGTCAGAAATCCATAATAGAGTCCGACCACAACGACCGAATTAATTATCCTCATCGAGAAACTTAGACTACTAAATAGAAAAGATTTGAAAATCATGGCATGGGTCTCCTTTTTTTCTTTCTTTAGAGTTTTCTATATGCACAATTTCTCGATGTTTCGATGAGAATTTCTTGACTTTCCATATATAGAAAGAGATAGACTATAAATGACATCTCTTATGTCAATAAGACCAAAGGGATGGATATTAAATGATAGGAAGTGCTAGGAAGTGAAATAGAATGAAATAGAGCCACTTTGGGCTTCCCTATGAAATGAGGCATGGAACGGAGCCACTACGAAGAAATTATGGGAGTTACGA
>NW_028260599.1:47500-60558 GCF_056163025.1 Triticum urartu
AAGAGGAAACCACAAGAGTGAAGACTAGTAGAGTCTCGTCTTTTGTCATTCTTTGCTCCTTTTTCACTCAATGATTCCTTCGAATTTGCCGACCAAAAATTCTATATGTCTATTCTATCTATGATATTTCTATATATATAGAATATGATATCTAATATGACATCCGATTTGTCAAAGGGATTGGATTGGTGACTTACCCATTCAGTGACTTTGGCACTGGACGTTCCAAAAACGGGTACTATCGGATCGGGTGAATTAGAGAATAGACAGAGGTCCGTTGGCATTTCAGCCTTTCTTCTCCTTTCAGGGCCTATCCGAAAGAGAATCCAGTACCTCTTGGTCCTGAATATCAGAATAGGACGAACGAACCGGCCTCCGCGGATATCTTTGCTTCGGAACAAAACCCTGCAATCAAATAGATTGTCCCAAGGGCGCCATATTCTAGGAGCCCAAGTTATGCTATTGAAAATTCGTTCCTCTAGCAGTTCCGGTTTGAGCATTCCGTTCCCTTTTTCAAACTCCACTTCTTTTCATATAGCAATCCCTGATCAAAGAGAGAACAATATCCATTTCAAAACATTTCTAACAGATTCCTTAGTTCGGACCGACGAAGTAATGTCACTCGACTATTATCAACCTGACTGCAATCTTTTTCTGTCGGTAAGGATTGCACCAGAGCACCTTCTACTTCTAATAGGCCATGAACTATAGATAGAGAAGAATCATTCTGAGCGAGTACATAAGAAGCGATCCACTTTTTTTCATCGGTTCCAGGGGAAGACCAAAGATCTTGCGCGGCAGGTCCGCCAGAAAAACTCAAAAGAGAAAGAAGTCTCGTTAATCTCTTCATGCTCGTTCCAAGTTCGAAGTACCTTTTGGCCAAAGAAAAACCCGCTTCCTGACACGATTGCCTCTTTATCTTTATATAGATAGATTCTATGGGGTTATTACTTAGTAAGTCTATTTTGTACAAGAGCCCCTCCTATCTGATAGAAAAGGGTCCCATGATCCCGAGCCGATCTTACCTTGGCTCGCAAACCCCAAGTTTGTCTATGAAGAGCTAATCTAATTGTATTTTTTTCTAGAATGGATTTCTTATGTGGAATACTAATGGATAGGGCTTCGTTGCTAAGTGCTACAAGATCTAGTGCACTGGAACTCGTGGTTATGGACCCGAATCCTTTAGTATGGAACATTGTCTTTTCCAAGTAAAAACCCCTAGTATATGAAAGAATGAAAAGGTGCTTTCGTTCTTGTGGAATAAGAAGCCCTCGTACCTTAATGAAAGGAAAATCGTAATTTTTCGTTAGGTATTTGACCAAATAGGATCGTCCAGTTCCTACAGAACCTATCACTAAAATACCCGATAGGGCTAAGCGGAACGAAAAGGGTTTTCCATGAGATGGTAAATGAAAACGATTAGTCCCACACGAGGTTTGGGAATAAGTGATTGTCTGATAATGAGCAAGGAATATACGTCTTTCTGCTAAAGAGGATCTATTAAACTCATAATTCATTAGATCCTTGTTATCAATGCCAACTAGGTATCATAAGTAAATGGATCCCGGTTGTTCAATCCTTTGATAACCAAGGTCATTCTTTGCTAAAGAGAAATGATCACTATGAGTCAGACTCAATAGAATTGGATCCATTCCAAATAGCGAGAATTAGGATTCTTGATCCCTCTCAATCTCTCTTTCAATTCGAGGATCCAGAGAGGTGTTTTCATAGTCATCTCCGAATATTTGCCATCTCGGAATATTTTCGATTTCATTTTTCTATGATATGTCTTTCTATATGAAAATTGGTTATTTACGATGTACGATGATCCCTGTTAAGCATCCATGGCTGAATGGTTAAAGCGCCCAACTCATAATTGGTAAATTTGCGGGTTCAATTCCTGCTGGATGCACACGAACGGGAACATTCCATAAGTCTATTGGAACTGGCTCTCTATCCATGGAATCTCATCCATCATCCATACATAACGAATTGGTATGGTATATTCATACCATAACATAAGAACAATAAGAACTCGAATTCTTATCGATACTGGAACTCAGAGCATAGGAGGGAAAGTCGATTTATGGATGGAATCAAATACGCAGTATTTACAGAAAAAAGTCTTCGTTTATTGGGAAAGAATCAATATACTTTTAATGTCGAATCGGGATTCACTAAGACAGAAATAAAGCATTGGGTCGAACTCTTCTTTGGTGTTAAGGTGGTAGCTGTGAATAGCCATCGACTACCTGGAAAAGGTAGAAGAATAGGACCTATTCTGGGCCATACAATGCATTACAGACGTATGATCATTACCCTTCAACCGGGTTATTCTATTCCACTTCTAGATAGAGAAAAAAACTAAAGGAGAATACTTAATAATACGGCGAAACATTTATACAAAACACCTATCCCGAGCACACGCAAGGGAACCGTAGACAGGCAAGTGAAATCCAATCCACGAAATAATTTGATCCATGGACGGCACCGTTGTGGTAAAGGTCGTAATTCCAGAGGAATCATTACCGCAAGGCATAGAGGGGGAGGTCATAAGCGCCTATACCGTAAAATAGATTTTCGACGGAATCAAAAAGACATATCTGGTAGAATCGTAACCATAGAATACGACCCTAATCGAAATGCATACATTTGTCTCATACACTATGGGGATGGTGAGAAGAGATATATTTTACATCCCAGAGGGGCTATAATTGGAGATACTATTGTTTCTGGTACAAAAGTTCCTATATCAATGGGAAATGCCCTACCTTTGAGTGCGGTTTGAACTATTGATTTACGTAATTGGAAGTAACCAATTAGGTTTACGACGAAACCTAGAAATCGATCACTGATCCAATTTGACTACCTCTACGGGATAGACCTCAACAGAAAACTGTTGAGTAACGGCAGCAAGTGATTGAGTTCAGTAGTTCCTCATAGAAAATTATTGGCTCTAGAGATATGGTAATATGGAGAAGACAAAATTGTTTGAAGCACGCACAGAACCGGAAGCGCCCCTTGTTTCAAAGAGAGGAGGACGGGTTATTCACATTTAATTTGATGGTCAGAGGCAAATTGAAAGCTAAGCAGTGGTAATTAAGACCCCCGGGGGAAAATAGGGATGTCTCCTACGTTACCCATAATATGTGGAAGTATCGACGTAATTTCATAGAGTCATTCGATCTGAATGCTACATGAAGAACATAAGCCAGATGACGGAACGCAGAGACCTAGGATGTAGAAGATCATAACATGAGCGATTCGGCAGATTTGGATTCCTTTCCTATATATCCACTCATGTGGTACTTCATCATATGATTCATATAAGATCCATCTGTCTAGAGATCGTCATATACATCTAGAAAGCCGTATGCTTTGGAAGAAGCTTGTACAGTTTGGGAAGGGGTTTTTTGAGAGAAAAGAAGAATCTACTTCAACCGATATGCCCTTAGGCACGGCCATGCATAACATAGAAATCACACGTGGAAGGGGTGGGCAATTAGCTAGAGCAGCAGGTGCTGTAGCGAAACTCATTGCAAAAGAGGGTAAATCGGCCACTTTAAGATTACCATCTGGGGAGGTCCGTTTAGTATCCCAAAACTGCTTAGCAACAGTCGGACAAGTGGGTAATGTTGGGGTGAACCAAAAAAGTTTGGGTAGAGCCGGATCTAAGTGTTGGCTAGGTAAACGCCCCGTAGTAAGAGGGGTAGTTATGAACCCTGTGGACCACCCCCATGGGGGCGGTGAAGGGAAAGCTCCCATTGGTAGAAAAAAACCCACAACCCCTTGGGGTTATCCTGCGCTTGGAAGAAGAACTAGGAAAAGGAAAAAATATAGCGATAGTTTTATTCTTCGTCGCCGTAAGTAAATACGTAACTAGGAATATGGAAAATTGCATTTTTGGAATTTGCAATAATGCGATGGGCGAACGACGGGAATTGAACCCGCGCATGGTGGATTCACAATCCACTGCCTTGATCCACTTGGCTACATCCGCCCCTTATCCAGCTAAAGGATTTTTTTCTTTTTTCCATTGATCATTATTCTATTTATTCTGACCTCCGTACTTCGATCGAGATATTGGACATAGAATGCCACTCTTTAAAAAGGAAAAAAGGAGTAATCAGCTGTGACACGAAAAAAAACGAATCCTTTTGTAGCTCATCATTTATTGGCAAAGATAGAAAAGGTCAATATGAAGGAGGAGAAAGAAACAATAGTAACGTGGTCCCGGGCATCTAGCATTCTACCCACAATGGTTGGCCATACAATCGCGATTCATAATGGAAAGGAACATATACCTATTTACATAACAAATCCTATGGTAGGTCGCAAATTGGGGGAATTCGTGCCTACTCGGCATTTCACGAGTTATGAAAATGCAAGAAAGGATACTAAATCTCGTCGTTAACTGAATTCTGAATAGAAAGATTAAGAAGAAAAAAAGATTCAAAATAAAGTAAAGGTAGGCGGGGAATAACCTTATTTATGACAAGTTTCAAACTAGTAAAGTATATCCCTAGGATAAAGAAGAAGAAAAGTGGGCTAAGGAAACTCGCAAGGAAAGTTCCAACCGATCGTCTACTTAAGTTCGAGAGAGTTTTCAAAGCACAAAAACGTATCCCTATGTCTGTTTTCAAAGCACAAAGAGTTCTTGACGAGATTCGCTGGCGTTACTACGAGGAAACTGTTATGATACTGAACCTCATGCCCTATCGAGCATCTTATCCCATCTTAAAGTTGGTTTATTCGGCAGCCGCAAATGCTACTCATTATAGGGATTTCGACAAAGCGAATTTATTTATTACTAAAGCCGAAGTCAGTAGGAGTACTATTATGAAGAAATTCAGACCTCGAGCTCGAGGACGTAGTTTCCCCATAAAAAAAAGCATGTGTCATATAACAATTGTACTAAATATAGTAAAGAAATCTAAATAACCTTTAGATCCATCTAAGATTTCGATTCCCAGTAAAAAAAATATAGAATAGAAAAATATGGGACAAAAAATAAATCCACTCGGTTTCAGACTTGGTACAACCCAAAAACACCATTCCTTTTGGTTCGCACAACCAAAAAATTATTCTGAAGGTCTACAGGAAGATAAAAAAATAAGGGATTGTATCAAGAACTATATACAAAAGAATAGGAAAAAGGGCTCGAATAGAAAAATAGAATCAGACTCAAGTTCCGAAGTAATTACACATAATAGAAAAATGGACTCAGGTTCAAGTTCCGAAGTAATTACACATATAGAAATCCAAAAAGAAATCGATACGATCCACGTCATAATCCATATTGGATTCCCAAATTTATTAAAGAAAAAAGGAGCAATCGAAGAATTAGAGAAAGATCTACAAAAGGAAATTAACTCTGTAAACCAGAGATTTAATATTTCTATCGAAAAAGTTAAAGAACCTTATAGACAGCCTAACATTCTTGCAGAATATATAGCTTTCCAATTAAAAAATAGAGTTTCATTCCGAAAGGCAATGAAAAAAGCCATTGAATTAACTAAAAAAGCAGATATAAGGGGAGTAAAAGTAAAAATTGCGGGTCGTCTCGGAGGAAAAGAAATTGCACGCGCCGAATCTATTAAAAAGGGTAGACTTCCCCTCCAAACAATTCGCGCTAAAATTGATTATTGCTGCTATCCAATTCGGACTATCTATGGAGTATTAGGTGTAAAAATTTGGATATTCGTAGACGAAGAATAAGTAATCTTGTCTTCGGATTCTGTCCATTGATAGAATAAAAAATGACAAGAGACTTTTTTCCTGAAATCCCTGCAAAAGAAGAAATTATACCTCTTTCTATAAGATTTAATGAAAATTGATAAATCATTTAATATAATTGCTATGCTTAGTGTGTGACTCGTTATTTTTTTCTTTTTTTTAAGAAAAAAACTTAGTAATTATAGAAAATTAACTAATAACCAACCTATTGCTTCGTATTGTCGAGATCCTAACTAAGAAACAGTCACTATATGAATAAATACCTCTATCATAACATAAATGAGTAGATGTGTCATATAGTTGTAGCAACTGCAATTTTTTCTCTAAAAAAGAAAAGGGATTCTAGGTTGTGAAGCAAAACTAAAGGGATGTGGATAAAGGGAGGGATGATAGAAAGAAGGAAGAGGAAATAAATAAGATATAGGATTCCACTATGTATGGTCTATGAATTACATCATAAAAGGCAATGTGATAAAGCATCAATATAATAAAAATAATAGAGAATTAAAAATTGTAACTTGAAACAAGAACTACAAATTTAAAGCAATAATAAAGAGCCGCCCGGGTTAATAAAACTGAGAAAATTAACTCGGAAAGAAATTTTTTGGAAGCTCCGTTGCGGGATTCAGACCTAACCATTCAAGGAGAAGCAGTGGGAACGACAGAACCTATGATTCCATAGGATTTTATTGAAAAGAATCCTAACACTTCATTGGGTGGGATGGCGGAACAAACCAAAAAAATTGTCTTATTTGGTAAGTTTATAAATTAACAAATAAGACAGGAAAGAGTAAATATTCGCCCGCGAAATTCTTATTGAATTAGAATACTTTACCGCGATTCAATAAGAGTAAAAATAAGGATTTTTTTAAGAAGGATTACATTATCTATAAATATAGAATTTAGATAAATATACACACACATCTGGATATATTCTAGATCTTCTTTTTTGACTATATATTATATTTTTCTGTTTTAACAAATTCAATATAAAAAAAACCGAACTTTTTCTATTATCTATTAATGTGTATCTATCCGTACCGTAATATTTTGGAATATTATGAATTAGAGAAATTTACATGCTTTCTGATTCCATTCGCGAGGAGCTGGATGAGAAGAAACTCTCATGTCCAGTTTTGCAGTAGAGATGGAACTAAGAAAGAGAACCATCGACTATAACCCCAAAAGAACCAGATTTCGCAAACAACATAGAGGAAGAATGAAAGGAAAATCCTGCCGAGGCAATCGTATTTGTTTTGGTAGATATGCTCTTCAAGCACTTGAACCCGCTTGGATCACGGCGAGACAGATAGAAGCAGGACGAAGAGCAATAACACGATATGCACGTCGTGGTGGAAAAATATGGGTACGTATATTTCCCGACAAACCGGTTACACTAAGACCCACGGAAACACGTATGGGCTCGGGAAAGGGGTCCCCCGAATATTGGGTATCCGTTGTTAAACCTGGTCGTATACTTTATGAAATGGGGGGAGTATCTGAAACTGTAGCTAGAGCAGCTATCTCCATAGCTGCCAGTAAAATGCCCATACGAAGTCAATTTATTCGATTAGAGATATAGAACCCTAAAAGGGGTATGGAAGATAAAAAAAAATGCTCGGTTTTTCTTTCTGGAAAGACAATATTTCTTTCATCCTTTTGCATTGAAATAACAAATTGAAATCAAAATAATATGATTCAACCTCAGACCCTTTTAAATGTAGCAGATAATAGTGGAGCTCGAAAATTGATGTGTATTCGAGTCATAGGAGCTGCTGGTAATCAGCGATATGCTCGTATTGGTGATGTTATTGTTGCTGTAATCAAAGACGCATTGCCCCAAATGCCTCTAGAAAGATCCGAAGTAATTCGAGCTGTAATTGTACGTACATGTAAAGAGTTCAAATGCGAAGACGGTATAATAATCCGCTATGATGACAATGCTGCGGTTATAATTGATCAAAAAGGCAATCCAAAAGGAACTCGAGTTTTTGGCGCGATTGCCGAGGAATTGAGAGAATTGAATTTTACCAAAATAGTTTCATTAGCTCCTGAAGTATTATAAATACTAGTAGGCGAAATTGAGACCAAAGAATTAATTTAGTAGATTGTGTTTTACGTATATGTTTTAAAATCCAAAATGAAAAAAAAAAAAAGAAAACATGTTGATTATAGAAAAATTAGGAGGAACCTAGAATTAGAGTCTTATGGGCAAGGACACTATTGCTGATTTACTAACCTCTATAAGAAATGCGGACATGAATAAAAAAGGAACAGTTCGAGTAGTATCTACAAATATTACCGAAAACATTGTTAAAATACTTCTACGAGAGGGTTTTATTGAAAGTGTTCGGAAACATCAGGAACGTAACAGATATTTCTTGGTTTCAACTTTGCGACATCAAAAGAGAAAGACTATAAAAGGAATATATAGAACAAGAACCTTTTTAAAGCGTATCAGCCGACCCGGCTTACGAATTTATACCAACTATCAAGGAATTCCTAAAGTTTTGGGTGGAATGGGAATTGCTATTCTTTCTACTTCTCGAGGAATAATGACAGATCGAGAAGCTCGACTAAACAGAATTGGGGGAGAAGTCTTATGTTATATATGGTAATCGCCCCGCCTATAGTGCTCGAATTCTATCTCGCCCTTCCTATTTTTAAAATAAAAATAGAAAAATAGGAGAAAAAAAATATGACAGAAAAAAAAAATAGGAGAGAAAAAAAAAACCCGAGAGAAGCAAAAGTAACTTTCGAAGGTTTAGTTACGGAAGCCCTACCCAATGGAATGTTCCGCGTTCGGCTAGAGAATGACACCATCATCCTAGGCTATATTTCAGGAAAGATACGGTCTAGTTCTATACGAATACTGATGGGGGATAGGGTCAAAATTGAAGTAAGTCGTTATGATTCAAGCAAGGGACGTATAATTTATAGACTTCCCCATAAGGATTCGAAGCGTATCGAAGACTCGAAGGATAGCGAAGATTTGAAGGATAGCGAAGATTTGAAGGATACCAAAGATTCAAAGGATTAGGTTTTTCTTTTTTTTTCTAGGGTAATAAATTCTAAGTTCTAAAATTCAAGCGAAGAGACTTATTTTTTCCAAAAGATTAGATTCATAGTTTAAAAAAGGATACGGAAATATGAAAATAAGAGCTTCCGTTCGTAAAATTTGTACAAAATGTCGACTGATTCGTAGGCGTGGACGAATTAGAGTCATTTGCTCTAATCCGAAGCATAAACAAAGACAGGGGTAATCTTTCGAAAAAGAACTTTACTTTCTAAAAAGTAAAAAAAAGTACCCGCGGAAATGTTCCAATTCCAAATAAAATAATTTCATTTAAAATAATTAAAGTAAAGGGTTTATTTTACCCTGAAACGGATATCTTTGTATCTTTTTTTCTTTTTTTTATTTCTAACTCATATTTATGAGATAATAAAATATGGCAAAAGCTATACCAAAAATTGGTTCACGTAAGAAAGTGCGTATTGGTTTACGTAGGAATGCACGTTTTAGTTTACGGAAGAGTGCACGTAGAATAACAAAAGGGGTTATTCATGTTCAAGCTAGTTTCAACAATACCATTATAACTGTTACAGACCCACAAGGTCGGGTGGTTTTTTGGTCCTCGGCCGGTACTTGTGGATTCAAAAGCTCAAGAAAAGCATCACCCTATGCTGGTCAAAGAACAGCAGTAGATGCTATTCGTACAGTAGGTTTGCAACGAGCAGAAGTTATGGTAAAGGGCGCTGGTAGTGGAAGAGATGCCGCATTACGAGCCATTGCTAAAAGTGGTGTGCGATTAAGTTGTATACGCGATGTAACACCTATGCCGCATAATGGATGTCGACCGCCTAAAAAAAGACGTCTGTAAAAGAATTAACCCGCTTTCAACTTTCATTTCAAGAGAAATAAACGATTCAATGATAAAATAATAATACTAGTCTATTATGGTTCGAGAGGAGGTAGCAGGATCCACTCAAACACTACAGTGGAAGTGTGTTGAATCAAGAGTAGATAGTAAGCGCCTTTATTATGGTCGTTTCATTCTGTCCCCGCTTAGAAAAGGTCAAGCGGACACCGTCGGTATTGCCTTGCGAAGAGCTTTACTTGGAGAAATAGAAGGAACATGTATCACACGTGCAAAATTTGGGAGCGTGCCGCACGAGTATTCTACAATAGCAGGTATTGAAGAATCCGTACAAGAAATTTTACTAAATTTGAAAGAAATTGTATTGAGAAGTAATCTCTATGGAGTTAGAGACGCATCCATTTGCGTCAAAGGTCCTAGATACATAACTGCTCAAGATATCATCTTACCGCCTTCCGTAGAAATCGTTGATACGGCACAACCTATAGCTAACTTGACAGAGCCCATTGATTTCTGTATTGATTTACAGATCAAGAGAGATCGTGGATATCAGACAGAACTCAGAAAGAACTATCAAGATGGAAGTTATCCTATAGATGCTGTATCCATGCCTGTTCGAAATGTGAATTATAGTATTTTTTCTTGTGGGAATGGAAATGAAAAACACGAGATACTTTTTCTAGAAATATGGACTAATGGAAGTTTAACCCCTAAGGAAGCACTTTATGAGGCTTCTCGTAATTTGATTGATTTATTTCTTCCTTTTCTACACGCGGAGGAAGAGGGCGCTAGTTTCGAAGAAAATAAAAACAGGTTTACTCCACCCCTTTTTACTTTTCAAAAAAGATTAACTAATCTAAAGAAAAACAAAAAAGGAATTCCATTGAATTGTATTTTTATTGATCAATTAGAATTGACTTCTAGAACGTATAATTGTCTAAAAAGGGCCAATATACATACACTATTGGACCTTTTGAGTAAGACTGAAGAAGATCTTCTGAGAATTGACAGTTTTCGTATGGAAGATAGAAAACATATATGGGACACTCTAGAGAAGCATCTCCCAATTGATTTACTTAAGAATAAACTCTCGTTTTAAATCCATTGCAATTTTTTTTCTTCTTCTTTTTCGAGTTAGAATAAAAAGAAAACAATTTAGCATCTTTGGTACAATCTATATTTTCGCGAAATGGATCATAATAAAATGGATTTTAGGTATCTAGGGAAGATTCACTTGGAAGTAACTATTTCCTAGATACCTATGGTACTTCACGGTTGAATGAATCAAAAAATATCTAAAAAAGACCTAAAGTTAATGATTTATCAATGGGTAATGTTGCTCCAATACCTAACCAAAGAGCTACTACAGTACCGATTAAAAAAACGGTCGTAGCTACTGGGCGGCGAAATGGATTTTGGAATTTATTGACATTCTCTAGAAAAGGTACTGTCAATAAGCCTGTTGGCACAGAAACCATTAAAAGAACGCCCAATAACTTATTGGGTACCGTACGGAGTATTTGAAACACGGGAAAGAAGTACCACTCGGGTAATATTTCCAGAGGAGTTGCAAACGGATCTGCCGGTTCACCAATCATTGATGGCTCGAGAACCGCTAAACCTACATTACATGCAATAGTACCTAGAATTACTACTGGAAAAATATATAAAAGATCGTTGGGCCATGCGGGTTCCCCGTAATAATTATGTCCCATCCCTTTAGCTAATTTAGCTCTTAATACAGGATCATTTAAGTCTGGTTTCTTTGTTATTGGGATAGGTGAACTCTTTAGGATCCATCCCCCAAAGGAACCGGACATGAGAATTTATCATCATCCGGCTCGAGCAAGAGTGAAAGAAATAAGACCGCGGAAGATCCTTAATAGAATTAAGGTTTATAATGACTCAATGACTCTAGGCAAGAAAAGCTTTATCAGATTCTCTTTTCCGAAGTTGCACCTACAACTACTCATTGAAAATAATCCTATTCTTATGGGTAAATGCTCAATATCCAAGTGGGCTTACAAATTTGATCATGATCAATTGCTTTGTGGATTGTCTCATGTCTCTTGATTAGTTGGTATTTATCCCCTCAATATCGCAAGTTTCTTACCTCCAAACAAAATATTTACTTGTTACTAATAAAAAATCAAAAAGTTTAGCCTACATTCTTCCTTAGATCCCTTCTTTTACTCCGATAGTATTGCGGATCACAATCGATGCAAAGAAAATGAATGCATTTCCATACTATAATAAAAAGGTAAGTGTAATAAATAGAGAACTGGATCATGTCACATGACTTATTCCATTTCTACTCTATGGGATCTTACGGAGCCTGTTCATGGATGACATGGTTGCGGTATGATCATAGAAGATATTCTCCTCAAGTGAACCAGCCTATCCTTCCTAGGTAGGGGACTTACATGTTGATTGGATGCGGAGACACCTTTGGTTGTGAATTCTAATGTGGCAGATCCAATTCTTTATCTGCATGGCCAAATCAATAATTCAAGTCACACACTCCCATAATCCGCCTTTTTTCTTTCGTAAAATTAACTTCAACTATTTGTATTGTATAAAAATACTTTGGAGTTGAAGAGAAGTATCCAAATGACATGTGTTATTTTACAATAACCCATGCTTGTAGCAATGAAATACCAAAACCTACCCGATATGATATATGATAATTATAATTCTCTATGATATGCCTTCCCTATAAAGGACCCGAAATACCTTGCTTACGTATCATTGGAAAGTGCATTAACATAAATACGGCAGTAAGCAGAGGCAGTACAAAGGTATGTAAACTATAAAAACGAGTCAAAGTGGATTGGCCCACACTAGCACTTCCGCGTAATAACTCCACTAAAGGCGATCCTATTACCGGAATGGCGTCAGGTACACCTGTCACAATTTTGACTGCCCAATAGCCAATTTGATCCCAAGGCAAAGAATAACCAGTTACACCAAATGATGCAGTCAAAACAGCCAAAACCACACCTGTGACCCAAGTTAATTCGCGGGGTTTTTTAAATCCCCCTGTGAGATACACACGAAATACATGCAGGATCATCATTAAAACCATCATACTTGCTGACCATCGATGAACTGATCGGATTAACCAACCAAAGTTGGCCTCGGTCATTATGTATTGAACCGAGGAAAAAGCCTCTGTAACGGTTGGTCGGTAGTAAAAAGTCATAGCAAAACCGGTAGCGACTTGTACTAGAAAACAAGTAAGTGTAATTCCCCCTAAACAATAAAATATGTTGACATGGGGAGGAACATATTTACTAGTTATATCATCTGCAATTGCCTGAATCTCAAGACGTTCCTCAAACCAATCATATACTTTATTGAGATAGGTAACTAACCCGAGTCCCCCTCTAAGAGCCGTATATGAAAATTTCATCTCGTACGGCTCAAGCAGAAACACAAAAATTT
>NW_028260600.1:15000-32500 GCF_056163025.1 Triticum urartu
TACATTAAAATTCTTACATTAAAGAATGAATAAAATCTCCCCAAGTAGGATTCGAACCTACGACCAGTCAGTTAACAGCCGACCGCTCTACCACTGAGCTACTGAGGAACAAGGGGGGATTCGACCTCCTAGAGTTCAACTCCCGCTCTCAACCCATGAACAATATGAGTCCGAAGCTTCTTTCGTAACTCCCATAATTTCTTCGTAGTGGCTCCGTTCCATGCCTCATTTCATAGGGAAGCCCAAAGTGGCTCTATTTCATTCTATTTCACTTCCTAGCACTTCCTATCATTTAATATCCATCCCTTTGGTCTTATTGACATAAGAGATGTCATTTATAGTCTATCTCTTTCTATATATGGAAAGTCAAGAAATTCTCATCGAAACATCGAGAAATTGTGCATATAGAAAACTCTAAAGAAAGAAAAAAAGGAGACCCATGCCATGATTTTCAAATCTTTTCTATTTAGTAGTCTAAGTTTCTCGATGAGGATAATTAATTCGGTCGTTGTGGTCGGACTCTATTATGGATTTCTGACTACATTCTCCATAGGTCCCTCTTAGATCTTCTTTCTCCAATCTTGGATTAGGGAAGAAGGAGATATTCGCGACTACTGGCGATTTCATTATGGGGCAGCTCATGATCTTCATATCGATCTATTATCCACCTCTGTATCTATTCTTTCTTAGCTAAACAGGTGGAAGATCTATCCAATTTGGTTATATTATATCATGGACTCGAAAAACGGATCTGAATTTGACTGAAATGCACGATCTTCACAGGTATCACTTTTCACGATACCTAAAAGGTGGAATAGCGATTTTCGAACCATTTCCTATAAGAGAATGGTTTCCATTACTTTGAGAAATGGATTCTTATATCAAACTATAGCTATTGCATTAAAGAAGAAAAGAAACTAATAGAAGTCGAAGACGCGGAATGATAGTGAATAGAGAGAAAGATTCTTCTGATTTTCTTGTTTCTATCTACTAGACGCCGTAGAGAATTGAGAATTTTCATGTCTTTCAATTCTCGTACTCGTAATTGGAAAGTTATGGAAGGAGACCCATCATTTTGCAATGAAAACAACATATAAAACTCTGGACAATTTCGAAATCAGGCCAAGCGTCTTAATACATATGCAAAAAAATTCATTATTGGCCCACCATTGATTAGAAGATTTAGCTTGTATGAATCGCTATTGGTTTGATACGAATAATGACAATCGTTTCAGTATGTTAAGGATACAGATGTATCCACAATTCATTTAGAGTTACTTAATAGTCTATTTCTTATACCATATCTCTATCCCGTGAAATTCTCGAGCCAAAAGATGGATGCATATGCTGTGTTTCATTTTGCTAAATGATATCAATTAAATGGTGTATCAATTCCATAAATTGCATATAGCAATAAATAAATCAGCAAAATTCTTTCTAATATTTTAGATAGAAGAAACATTTCTTCTATCTAAAATATTAGAAAGAATGTACCCTTCTATCCAAATCCAATTTGCATCGATAAAATAAATCCAAATTCCAGTAGTAGATGAATAATTGCAAATTTGTGTGTGTACGAGATTAGAATAACTTCAAAATAACTGACATAATTTTGTATTTTTCCTGATCAGAAAAATACATGAAAAAGAAAGGAGGTAGAAAAATTTTTGGATTTATGGTTAAAGAAGAAAAAGAAGAAAACAGGGGTTCTGTTGAATTTCAAGTATTCAGTTTCACCAATAAGATACGGAGACTTGCTTCACATTTGGAATTACACAAAAAAGATTTTTCATCGGAAAGAGGTCTACGAAGACTTTTGGGAAAACGTCGACGTTTGCTGGCTTATTTGGCAAAGAAAAATAGAGTACGTTATAAGAAATTAATCGGTCAGTTGAATATTCGGGAGCAGTAATTTAATCGTTCAAATTTTTTTCTTGTTTTATTATTTTTTTAGTAGTCTTATAGTAGTCTTAGATTTTTCATTTTGATGAGCCTCGCTTTGAGGAATTCATGGAATAATCCATTTTCATGGAATAATGAATTAAGGAAGAAAGGATATGAGTCTACCGCTTACAAGAAAAGATCTCATGATAGTCAATATGGGCCCTCAACACCCATCAATGCATGGTGTTCTTCGACTGATCGTTACTCTCGATGGTGAGGATGTTATTGATTGTGAACCCATATTAGGGTATTTACACAGAGGAATGGAAAAAATCGCGGAAAACCGAACTATTATACAATACTTACCTTATGTAACAAGGTGGGATTATTTAGCTACTATGTTTACAGAAGCAATAACAGTAAATGCACCAGAATTCTTGGAGAATATTCAAATACCACAAAGAGCCAGCTATATTAGGGTAATTATGTTAGAATTAAGCCGGATAGCTTCTCACTTGCTATGGCTTGGACCTTTTATGGCGGATCTCGGCGCACAGACTCCTTTTTTCTATATTTTTAGAGAGAGAGAATTAATATATGATCTATTTGAAGCTGCTACAGGTATGCGAATGATGCACAATTACTTTCGCATCGGAGGAGTAGCCGCCGATCTACCTTATGGATGGATCGATAAATGTTTAGATTTCTGTGATTATTTTTTACGCGGAGTTGTTGAATATCAACAACTTATTACACAGAATCCAATTTTTTTAGAGCGAGTTGAAGGAGTAGGTTTTATTAGCGGAGAAGAAGCAGTAAATTGGGGCTTATCGGGACCGATGTTACGAGCTTCTGGAATACAATGGGATCTTCGTAAAGTAGATCCTTATGAGTCTTACAACCAATTTGATTGGAAAGTCCAATGGCAAAAAGAAGGGGATTCGTTAGCTCGCTATTTAGTACGAATTGGTGAAATGAGGGAATCCATCAAAATAATTCAACAAGCTGTAGAAAAAATTCCTGGAGGACCTTATGAAAATTTAGAAGTCCGACGCTTTAAGAAAGAAAATAATTCTGAATGGAATGATTTTGAGTATAAATTTCTTGGTAAAAAACCTTCGCCCAATTTTGAATTGTCAAGACAAGAGCTTTATGTAAGAGTAGAAGCCCCAAAAGGTGAATTAGGGATTTATCTAGTAGGAGATGATAGCCTTTTCCCCTGGAGATGGAAAATCCGTCCACCCGGGTTTATTAATTTGCAAATTCTTCCTCAGCTAGTTAAAAAAATGAAATTGGCTGATATCATGACGATATTAGGTAGTATAGATATCATTATGGGGGAAGTTGATCGTTGAAATGATAATAGATAGGGTAGAGGTAGAAACTATCAATTCTTTTTCGAAATTGGAATTATTAAAAGAAGTCTATGGACTGATATCGATTCTACCCATTTTGACCCTCCTTTTGGGAATAACAATAGAGGTACTCGTAATTGTGTGTGGTTAGAAAGAGAAATATCTGCGTCGATACAACAACGTATTGGTCCTGAATATGCTGGCCCCCTGGGCCTGCTTCAAGCTATAGCAGATGGGACTAAGCTACTTTTTAAAGAAGATATTCTGCCATCCCGAGGAGATATTTCTTTATTTAGCATTGGACCCTCTATAGCAGTCATATCAGTTTTATTAAGTTTTTTAGTTATCCCTTTGGGATATCATTTTGTTTTAGCCGATCTTAGTATTGGTGTTTTTTTATGGATTGCCATTTCAAGTATAGCTCCTATTGGTCTTCTTATGGCAGGATATAGCTCAAATAATAAATATTCTTTTTCAGGCGGTCTACGAGCTGCTGCTCAATCCATTAGTTATGAAATACCATTAACTTTTTGTGTGCTAGCAATATCTCTACGTGTGATTCGTTAAAATAGATCTTTTTCCTATAAAATCCATTAACTATTTATATTCCTTTTCTTATTTAGTATTTGGGTTGGTAAGTTAAACTAGATAGCTATATGAGTGAAACAAAACAGCTTATAAATTTGTAGTAAAAAGAAAAAATCTCATTTCCTACGTACAAGAAAAAAGTGGAAGTAAACATAAGCAGTGTAAACTCTTTATCCCAAGGTTGATATTTTTTAATTAGTCATCATATCTTGAAGCGGCCAAGAATAAAGGATTCACGATATGGAATTCCATTACTAGAATACTCCTAGTTATTACTATAACTTAATAATCCATAAGAAGAATCCACCAAAAGTTAGTGAAGGGTTAGGAACACTAAAGTACATAAAGGATTAGTAATGGAAAATCTAAAACATTAGAGATTTTTGCCCATAAAAGGAATCATAATAAGGACTTGCAATTTGTAGAAATTATCAAGTAGTACTTTCTTCGGATTCCGATCCAGAGTATGTTCCCATTCACTTGTTAAGGAAATGGCTATCAAGAACGAATTAACCCTTTATCCATTTTTTCTTTTTAAATACCCCCTCCCTGGGGAAAGAAGAATAGTAAAAAAGATATGGAGTGCACTAGAAAAAATTTTCATTATTTCCTTCCTCTATCCATATTCATGCAGAATTGCTCATGAACTAATACCCAACTCTTTCCATTTATTAATTGAATTCCTATAACAAGTAACAAGTGTTTTATTCCAAGATTAAGTTATTACTGAACAAAGAAAAATTTTCATTATATTATAAAGGATGAGATCAATTCGGAAGCGCTTTTTCTTATTCTAGCAGACGGAATTCCTTTGGTCTAATTTAGGACTTTCAAATCTATTTTATTTTATCTAATTCTATCTACGCCCCCGGGGCTAGGAACAAAACAGTCCTTTCCTTTTTCTGATCATAGAGAAGCCGTATGAAGCTAAGGTTTCATGTACGGTTTTGAAATAGCGGTGGGAACTGTGATGTTATCACCGACTATGATTATCTAACAGTTCAAGTACAGTTGATATAGTTGAAGCACAGTCAAAATACGGTTTTTTTGGATGGAATATTTGGCGTCAGCCTATAGGTTTTCTGGTTTTTTTAATTTCTTCTTTGGCAGAATGTGAAAGATTACCCTTTGATTTACCAGAAGCGGAGGAAGAATTAGTAGCAGGTTACCAAACTGAATATTCCGGTATCAAATATGGTTTATTTTATCTTGTTTCTTACCTAAATTTATTAGTTTCTTCTTTATTTGTAACAGTTCTCTACTTGGGCGGGTGGAATTTATCTATTCCCTATATATCCTTTTTTGATTTTTTCCAAATGAATAAAGCAGTTGGAATTTTGGAAATGACAATGGGTATATTTATTACATTAACTAAAGCTTATTTATTTCTCTTCATTTCTATCACAATAAGATGGACTTTACCGAGGATGAGAATGGATCAGTTATTAAATCTTGGATGGAAATTTCTTTTACCTATTTCCCTGGGCAATCTCTTATTAACAACCTCTTCTCAACTTGTTTCACTATAAATAAGATAATACAATAATAGTAAGAATATTTTCAACACAAAAGCTCTCTCAAACAAGAGAAAGAAACATATCTTTTTCATAGATATTTAGAATGAATATGTTCCCTATGGTAACTGGGTTCATGAGTTATGGTCAACAAACAATACGTGCTACAAGGTACATAGGTCAAAGTTTCATAACTACCTTATCCCACACAAATCGTTTACCTATAACGATTCACTACCCTTATGAAAAATCAATTACACCAGAGCGTTTCCGAGGGCGAATCCACTTTGAATTTGATAAATGTATTGCTTGTGAAGTATGTGTTCGCGTATGTCCGATAGATTTACCCGTTGTGGATTGGAGATTTGAAAAGGATATTAAAAGAAAACAATTGCTTAATTATAGTATTGATTTCGGAGTTTGTATATTTTGTGGCAATTGTGTTGAGTACTGTCCAACAAGCTGTTTATCAATGACTGAAGAATATGAACTTTCTACCTATGATCGTCATGAATTGAATTACAATCAAATTGCTTTAAGTCGGTTACCAATCTCCATAATGGGAGATTACACAATTCAAACAATTAGGAATTCGTCTGAAAGTAAAATAAACAAAGAAAAATCTTCGAATTCAAGAACGATTACTGATTACTAAACTTTGATTTTGTCTTTCTGTTATAAAAATCTAATAATTCTTTATTAAACTTTAAAATTAAACTATAAAGAAAAACGAAAAACTACTGCTTATTGGAAATTATTTCTTATTTTAAATCAGACTAGATTTTCGTGATATAATATAATTTATAACTATAAGTTTATACACAAAAAAATACCCTAATCCTTTTTTCCTTCCTTGAATCCTTTAGTTTTAGTCAGTTCATGAAAAATTTTATACTATTAATTTCTTTTTATCCATAATGGATTTACCTGGACCAATACATGAGATTCTTATGCTATTTGGGGGATTTGTTCTTCTACTAGGGGGTCTAGGAGTAGTATTACTTACCAACCCCATTTATTCTGCCTTTTCGCTGGGATTAGTTCTTGTTTGTATATCCTTATTCTATTTTTTATTAAATTCCTACTTTGTAGCTGTCGCACAACTTCTTATTTATGTGGGAGCCATAAATGTCTTGATCATATTCGCTGTAATGTTCGTAAATGGCTCAGAATGGTCTAAAGATAAGAATTATTGGACTATTGGAGATGGGTTCACTTCACTCGTTTGTATAACTATTGTTTTTTCACTAATGACTACTATCCCAGATACGTCGTGGTATGGAATTCTTTGGACTACAAGATCAAACCAAATAGTAGAACAGGGTCTCATAAATAATGTTCAACAAATTGGAATTCATTTAGCAACCGATTTTTATCTTCCGTTTGAACTCATTTCCATAATTCTTCTAGTTTCTTTAATAGGTGCAATTACTATGGCTCGGCAATAAGAAAACTTAGAAAAAGTACAAATTATAAGAATTGCAAATCTAAAATAAATAACTAAAGAATCACAATTTTGATTTAGTAAAATCCATCTACTGCCAACAAATACCTCCTTTTTTTTTTTTTTTTTTTTCTTTTGTTGTGTAATTGTTCTATTGTAATTAATTGAATCGGTTCAATTCTTGCCCTCATATTGAAATGAATCGAGATTGATAAGGAGTTAGTTAATGATGTTTGAGCATGTACTTTTTTTGAGTGTCTATTTATTTTCGATTGGTATCTATGGATTGATCACAAGCCGAAACATGGTTAGAGCTCTAATATGTCTTGAACTTATACTGAATTCAATTAATCTAAATCTCGTAACATTTTCTGATCTATTTGATAGTCGCCAATTAAAAGGAGATATTTTCGCAATTTTTGTTATAGCCCTTGCAGCTGCTGAAGCCGCTATTGGACTATCCATTCTTTCTTCCATCCATCGTAATAGGAAATCCACTCGTATCAATCAATCTAATTTATTGAATAATTAGACTTTTGAATAATTAGACATAGAATCCTCTAAACAAAGGCGCACATATTAAAATAAATAGAAATCAATACTATTTTCTTAGTATTATTTGAGAATATCCATTTTTTTTAGTAGATTATTGCATAGTATTCTTTTTCACTTAAATGAATTTTTGTATTTGTAATTCATTGATATTGCAATTTGAATATTGCAATAATTTATATTGAAAAGACGATAGCCAATTTATTGGCTAATTCGAATTCGTCTGTACAATTCGTAAAATTCTTTCTTATTTCTTATTTATTGTTGAAATCCAAAATTAAAGTCTCTTGGCTCTCTTCACGCTTTCTCACAAACAGATTAAAAAATAGATTTTTTTTTTTGAAGTTTGGATAAACCATTGCTTCGTCTGGTGTCTACAATACATATGACTCATTATAGTACTAATTTCATTTTTACCAGATCGAAAAATTTTATGTTGAAAAGAAAAATTTATAGATCCAATGTCACATTCCGTAAAAATTTACGATACATGTATAGGATGCACTCAATGTGTACGAGCTTGTCCAACAGATGTATTAGAAATGATACCCTGGGATGGATGTAAAGCCAAGCAAATTGCTTCCGCGCCGAGAACCGAAGATTGTGTGGGTTGTAAGAGATGTGAATCTGCCTGCCCGACAGATTTTTTAAGTGTCCGCGTTTATTTAGGGCCTGAAACAACACGTAGCATGGCTCTATCTTATTGATACGTTACAAAAAACTTCACTCGAATCGTCTGATTCCTCTTTACCGAAGAAGCCTGTGCTCGAAATAATCGAGCACGGGCTTTTCTGGTCAAAACGTATCTTGTCTTTATCACTTTATCATGAGTTATTTTCCTTGGTTAACAATACTTGTTGTTTTGCCGATATTTGCAGGTTCATTAATTTTCTTTTTACCTCATAAGGGAAACAAAGTCGTTAGGTGGTATACTATATCTATTTGTTTATTAGAATTCCTTCTAATGACTTATGCGTTCTGTTATCATTTCCAACTGGAGGATCCCTTAATCCAATTAAAGGAGGATTATAAATGGATAGATGTCTTCGATTTCCACTGGAGATTGGGAATCGATGGACTTTCATTAGGATCTATTTTATTGACAGGATTTATCACTACTTTAGCTACTTTAGCAGCTTGGCCAATTACACGGAATTCGCGATTATTCTATTTCCTGATGCTCGCAATGTATAGTGGTCAAATAGGATTATTTTCTTCGCGAGACCTTTTACTTTTTTTTATCATGTGGGAGTTAGAATTAATTCCTGTTTACTTACTTTTATCCATGTGGGGGGGGAAGAGGCGTCTATATTCAGCTACAAAGTTTATTTTGTATACTGCAGGCGGTTCCATTTTTTTCTTAATCGGAGTTCTGGGTATGGGCTTATATGGTTCCAACGAACCAGGATTAGATTTGGAAAGATTAATTAATCAATCATACCCTGCAACCTTGGAAATACTTTTATATTTTGGCTTCCTTATTGCTTATGCTGTCAAATTGCCGATTATACCCCTACATACGTGGTTACCAGATACCCATGGGGAAGCACATTATAGTACATGTATGCTTTTAGCGGGAATATTATTAAAGATGGGAGCATATGGATTGATTCGGATCAACATGGAATTGTTACCTCATGCTCATTATCTATTTTCGCCCTGGTTAGTAATAATAGGAGCGATCCAAATAATCTATGCAGCTTCAACTTCTCTTGGTCAACGAAATTTCAAAAAAAGAATAGCTTATTCCTCTGTATCTCACATGGGTTTCATAATTATAGGAATTGGTTCCATAACCAACATTGGACTCAATGGAGCTATTTTACAAATATTATCCCATGGATTTATTGGTGCTACACTTTTTTTCTTGGCAGGAACCGCTTCTGATAGAATGCGTCTTGTTTATCTCGAAGAACTGGGGGGAATATCTATCCCAATGCCTAAAATTTTTACCATGTTTAGTAGCTTTTCAATGGCTTCTCTTGCCTTACCAGGAATGAGTGGTTTTGTCGCAGAATTAGTAGTATTTTTTGGACTAATTACTAGTCCAAAATTTCTGTTAATGCCAAAAACACTAATTACTTTTGTAATGGCAATTGGAATGATATTAACTCCTATTTATTTATTATCTATGTTACGCCAGATGTTCTATGGATACAAGCTATTTAATGTTCCAAACGCAAATTTTGTGGATTCTGGACCACGAGAACTCTTTATTTTAATCTGTATCTTTTTACCAGTAATAGGAATTGGTATTTATCCAGATTTTGTTCTCTCCCTATCCGTTGACAGGGTAGAGGCTCTCTTATCCAATTATTATCCTAAATAGGTTTGCTTTTTTTTACTCGTCTGCTCTATTAATGCAGAAATAAGTAAAAAAGTATATAATGCAGAAATAAGTAAAAAAGTATAATTAGATCTATCTCGAATTTTTGAGAACCCTTTGATAAGGCGTTCAAGGGGTTCTCAAATAAAACATAAAAGTAAAAACCTTCATTTCATGAAGGTTTTATTTTATGTAATCATTTAGGTGTTAATGTAAACGAACCATAACTATGTAAGCCTATTCCTAATAGATTTATACCAAAATAACAAATCCAAATTATAAGAAATCCTATCAAAGCTATAAGTGCAGAATTCGTACCCTTCCAATTTGGATTTGTTCTACTATGTAAATAAATTGCGAATATGGTCCAAGTAATAAATGCCCAAGTTTCCTTAGGATCCCAATTCCAATAGGATCCCCAGGCCTCATTAGCCCATACTGCTCCACAAAGAATACCTACGGTTAAAAGGGTAAATCCTAGGCTAATGACACGATAACTCCAAGAATCCAAACGCTCCGTTAATTGATATTTGTAATAATTTGGAAATGAAGGGACAGAGGTTCTTTTTAAAGCACTTCTTTTTGCATAAAAATATTTAATATCACTAAAGAAAAATGTTTTATTTAAAACATTTTTTTTCTTTTTAGAAAAGAAATGGAAATTATTTCGAAATCTAATGATTAGAATAGCGGCAGATAATAAGGATCCGCACAAAAGAGTTGCATAGCTTAATAACATCATACTGACATGCATCATTAACCACTGAGATTGTAGAGCAGGTACTAGTATCGTGGATTGATGCATTTCAGTTAAAAGACCCGATGTGGCAAAGCCTTGCGTTAAAATAGTACTTGGCGTAGTTATTGTGCTTAAATCATTTTTAGAGTTCTGTATTTTAGGAATGGTATGAAGAATATACAGGGCCCATGAAAGGAAGATCAATGACTCATATAAATTACTTAATGGAAAATGTCCCGAGGAAGCCCAACGAGAAACTAAGAATCCTGTTATAGAGAAAAAAGTAACTATCATTCCTTTTTCTGACGAATCGCGTAATCCTCCAAGTTCACGAACTAATAAGGTTATAAAATGAATCGTAATCACAATTGAAATCGTTGAGAAAGAGATATGAGTTAGTATATGTTCTAAAGTTGCAAATAGCATAAGGGGAAGGTCCCATTACAAAATTGTAAATTTCGAATTGATTTCTAATCTATTGTATTCTTTTTCAAGAATGCCGCCACTCGGATTCGAACCGAGATGCTTGAGCACTGCTTCCTAAGAGCAGCGTGTCTACCAATTTCACCATGGCGGCTAACTTCAAATAATAGGTAACTTAAAAGAATAATAGCTATTATCTTGGGAATCGTCGATATTGGGAAAGTCCATAAAATTTAGGAACATTAGAGTTTTCATTAAAATAGACTTCGTTTGGTAGTATCGTTTCCATTTTTTTTTTTTACAATAAACTCTTGCTTTGCCCAATAGAAACACAAACACTGCTTGAAAGAGTTGGAACTTCTTTTTTCTAACTTGCAATTATAGAACTAATTTTTTCTAATTAATTTCCCCTTTACATTTTGAAAATTCTTTCAATACAATGAAAAAAATCCAAAAGGGTTTCTATTTAATGATGAAATTAAAATAAAATGGATAAATAGAAAAGGCTTTTTGGATTTTTTAAAAATTTCTAGAATGAAAGTCTTTATGCTCTTATTAATAAGATTTACTAACCTTATGATTTTGGAGAAGATAGGTGGAAGTTGTAAGTCCTATTGTAAGAATACTCCACTTTTCATAATTTTCCTAATAGAATATGAGGATTCTATTAGGAAAATTATGAAAAGTTCATTGATAGGAAAAGAATACTTAGCACACAGTATACCAAACAAAACTTTTTTTTTCTTGTATATATAAGATAAGAGGGGTTTTTTGTTCTAAGAATATTGTACCGAGTAATTCGACACATAAAAGTACATTCAAAGAAGAATCCAAATTATTAAATAATTGGAATTCTTTTTTGATAAGTCAATTCATATTATTCCAAAATCTTATTATTTGTTTGTTGCCCAGAAAAACCCTTTGGTTTTGGATGCTCATTACCGCTCGAAAATGATCTTGATTTTACTAAAGAATAAGATTGTACTATGGAAAAATAAGTCTTTTTCTTCCAAATATTTTTACGAATACGCTTTTTTGACATTGAAGTACGTTTTTTTGGAACTGCCATTCAAAAAGGAAATTACTTTTTTCTAGTTGTATGTGAAAGACATCTATTGCTGCAAATCAATCCTTCTTTCTTCTTTTTATTAGTATTTATACTTAGATACTGAAAGATACTTAAATTTTGAATTATTTTTTACTTCATTTTGTCTAATGCGGATAAGACAACAAGAATTTTTTAACATTTTTTCTTTATATATTTTATACTTTTTTTTTAATAATATAGAATATATAGAAGGGTTTCTCATTTAAATCTATTTATATCTATTTATATATCAAGTATACTCCATATATAGATATATGGTATGGAAGCCTATCCCCCATATAAGATAAGACGGGGGGATAAAAAGAAGGGAAAATGAAAATAGTTAATTAAGTTCAGAATGGTATTCCATAAAGGAAAGGAATTCCAATCAAAACAAAAAATACTGAGTCTCTTAAACAAGACATTCTAAAACTTAGGTAATTTATAGTCATTAGAATTTTAGTTCTATATGAAGTAAGGACTATTCGATAATTTCTTATAAACATAGGTTTTCATTGGAATTCACTCAATCAGTTAATTATGGAACAAGAGAGCTGTTTCATCTTTGTTTTAAAGAAATATAAAAATGAATTATGAATAGAAAGTAAAATGATTCCACTTTTTTTTTTTTATTTTTATAAATATCTTTATTTAGTTAATAAAATAACTTCGTTACCTAGTTATTTTATTAACTTTTTTAATTTAACCAACTAAACCCATTCTTAATTTTTAATTATTTCAATGAGATAAATTTTGGAAAAATTAAGAATTTCAGTATTTTTTCTTATTCTTTTTATTTATTCTTTCAGAAAGAGATAAGAATTGGTTTGGTGAATCGGAAACAATTTTATAGAAAAATTGAAGTAAAAATTGAAGTAAAAATTGCAATTTCTTTTCTTATGGAACATACATATCAATATGCATGGGTAATCCCTCTTCTCCCACTTCCAGTTATTATGTCAATGGGATTTGGCCTTATTCTTATTCCGACAGCAACAAAAAATCTTCGTCGCATATGGGCTTTTCCTAGTGTTTTACTCTTAAGTATAGCTATGGTATTCTCAGTTCAACTGTCTATTCAACAAATAAATGGAAGTTCGATCTATCAATATCTATGGTCTTGGACCGTCAATAATGATTTTTCTTTAGAATTTGGATACTTGATTGACCCACTTACTTCTATTATGTTAATACTAATTACTACTGTAGGAATCCTGGTTCTTATTTATAGTGATGGTTATATGTCTCACGATGAAGGATATTTGAGATTTTTTGTTTATATAAGTTTTTTCAATACTTCCATGTTGGGATTGGTTACTAGCTCCAATTTGATACAAATTTATTTTTTTTGGGAACTCGTGGGAATGTGTTCTTATTTATTGATAGGCTTTTGGTTTACACGACCAATCGCAGCGAGTGCTTGTCAAAAAGCTTTTGTAACTAATCGTGTAGGGGATTTTGGTCTATTATTAGGAATTTTAGGTTTTTTTTGGATAACAGGTAGTTTAGAGTTTAGGGATTTGTTCAAAATAGCTAATAACTGGATTCCTAATAATGGAATTAACTCTTTACTTACTACTTTGTGTGCTTTTTTATTATTCCTTGGTGCAGTTGCGAAATCCGCACAATTCCCTCTTCACGTATGGTTACCCGATGCTATGGAAGGGCCCACTCCTATTTCGGCTCTTATACACGCAGCAACTATGGTTGCTGCGGGAATTTTTCTTCTAGCTCGACTTCTTCCTCTTTTCATATCTTTACCTTTGATAATGAGTTTTATTTCTTTAGTAGGTACAATAACACTATTCTTAGGAGCTACTTTAGCTCTTGCTCAGAGAGATATTAAAAGAAGCTTAGCCTATTCTACAATGTCTCAATTGGGTTATATGATGTTAGCTCTAGGTATAGGTTCTTATCAAGCTGCTTTATTCCATTTGATCACTCATGCTTATTCAAAAGCTTTATTGTTCTTGGGATCCGGATCCGTTATTCATTCAATGGAACCTCTTGTTGGATATTCACCAGATAAAAGTCAAAATATGGTTCTTATGGGCGGTTTAAGAAAATACATTCCAATCACAAGAACTACTTTTTTATGGGGTACACTTTCTCTTTGTGGTATTCCACCTCTTGCTTGCTTCTGGTCCAAAGATGAAATCCTTAGTAATAGTTGGTTGTATTCGCCCTTTTTTGGAATAATAGCCTCCTTTACTGCAGGATTAACTGCCTTTTATATGTTTCGGATATATTTACTTACATTTGATGGGTATTTGCGTGTTCATTTTCAAAATTACAGTAGCACTAAAGAGAGTTCCTTGTATTCAATATCCTTATGGGGAAAAAGGATACCCAAAGGAGTGAATAGGGATTTCGTTTTATCAACAACGAAGAGTGGAGTTTCTTTTTTTTCACAAAATATACCAAAAATTCAAGGTAATACAAGAAATAGGATAGGATCCTTTACTACGTCTTTTGGGGCTAAAAAAACTTTTGCCTATCCGCATGAAACGGGAAATACTATGTTATTTCCTCTTCTTATATTACTACTTTTCACTTTGTTCATTGGATTCATAGGAATCTCTTTTGATAATGGAGGAATTGGTAATGGAATAGCAGAGTTAACCATATTATCAAAGTGGTTAACTCCCTCAATAAACTTTACCCAGGAAAGTTCTAATTCTTTTGTAAATTCATATGAATTTATTACTAATGCAATTTCTTCTGTAAGTCTAGCTATCTTTGGTTTATTCATAGCATATATCTTCTATGGATCCGCTTATTCTTTTTTTCAGAATTTGGATTTAATAAACTCTTTTTACAAAGGAAATCCTAAAAAAGAATTTTTAGATCAAGTAAAAAAAAATATATACAGTTGGTCATATAATCGTGGTTATATAGATATTTTCTATACTAGGGTCTTTACCCTCGGTATAAGAGGGTTAACCGAACTCACGGAGTTTTTTGATAAGGGTGTTATTGATGGAATTACCAATGGAGTGGGTCTTGCTAGTTTTTGTATAGGAGAGGAAATTAAATATGTAGGGGGAGGTCGAATCTCGTCTTATTTATTCTTTTTTTTATGTTATGTATCTGTGTTTTTATTCTTTTTTCTTTCTTAAGTTAAGGAATTTACAACAAGTCTCTTGCAAAAATAACTATCCTATCCCCTTTCTACAATCTCTCTATATCCTTGTTACATAAGGTAAGTATTGTATAATAGTTCGGTTTTCCGCGATTTTTTCCATTCCTCTGTGTAAATACCCTAATATGGGTTCACAATCAATAACATCCTCACCATCGAGAGTAACGATCAGTCGAAGAACACCATGCATTGATGGGTGTTGAGGGCCCATATTGACTATCATGAGATCTTTTCTTGTAAGCGGTAGACTCATATCCTTTCTTCCTTAATTCATTATTCCATGAAAATGGATTATTCCATGAATTCCTCAAAGCGAGGCTCATCAAAATGAAAAATCTAAGACTACTATAAGACTACTAAAAAAATAATAAAACAAGAAAAAAATTTGAACGATTAAATTACTGCTCCCGAATATTCAACTGACCGATTAATTTCTTATAACGTACTCTATTTTTCTTTGCCAAATAAGCCAGCAAACGTCGACGTTTTCCCAAAAGTCTTCGTAGACCTCTTTCCGATGAAAAATCTTTTTTGTGTAATTCCAAATGTGAAGCAAGTCTCCGTATCTTATTGGTGAAACTGAATACTTGAAATTCAACAGAACCCCTGTTTTCTTCTTTTTCTTCTTTAACCATAAATCCAAAAATTTTTCTACCTCCTTTCTTTTTCATGTATTTTTCTGATCAGGAAAAATACAAAATTATGTCAGTTATTTTGAAGTTATTCTAATCTCGTACACACACAAATTTGCAATTATTCATCTACTACTGGAATTTGGATTTATTTTATCGATGCAAATTGGATTTGGATAGAAGGGTACATTCTTTCTAATATTTTAGATAGAAGAAATGTTTCTTCTATCTAAAATATTAGAAAGAATTTTGCTGATTTATTTATTGCTATATGCAATTTATGGAATTGATACACCATTTAATTGATATCATTTAGCAAAATGAAACACAGCATATGCATCCATCTTTTGGCTCGAGAATTTCACGGGATAGAGATATGGTATAAGAAATAGACTATTAAGTAACTCTAAATGAATTGTGGATACATCTGTATCCTTAACATACTGAAACGATTGTCATTATTCGTATCAAACCAATAGCGATTCATACAAGCTAAATCTTCTAATCAATGGTGGGCCAATAATGAATTTTTTTGCATATGTATTAAGACGCTTGGCCTGATTTCGAAATTGTCCAGAGTTTTATATGTTGTTTTCATTGCAAAATGATGGGTCTCCTTCCATAACTTTCCAATTACGAGTACGAGAATTGAAAGACATGAAAATTCTCAATTCTCTACGGCGTCTAGTAGATAGAAACAAGAAAATCAGAAGAATCTTTCTCTCTATTCACTATCATTCCGCGTCTTCGACTTCTATTAGTTTCTTTTCTTCTTTAATGCAATAGCTATAGTTTGATATAAGAATCCATTTCTCAAAGTAATGGAAACCATTCTCTTATAGGAAATGGTTCGAAAATCGCTATTCCACCTTTTAGGTATCGTGAAAAGTGATACCTGTGAAGATCGTGCATTTCAGTCAAATTCAGATCCGTTTTTCGAGTCCATGATATAATATAACCAAATTGGATAGATCTTCCACCTGTTTAGCTAAGAAAGAATAGATACAGAGGTGGATAATAGATCGATATGAAGATCATGAGCTGCCCCATAATGAAATCGCCAGTAGTCGCGAATATCTCCTTCTTCCCTAATCCAAGATTGGAGAAAGAAGATCTAAGAGGGACCTATGGAGAATGTAGTCAGAAATCCATAATAGAGTCCGACCACAACGACCGAATTAATTATCCTCATCGAGAAACTTAGACTACTAAATAGAAAAGATTTGAAAATCATGGCATGGGTCTCCTTTTTTTCTTTCTTTAGAGTTTTCTATATGCACAATTTCTCGATGTTTCGATGAGAATTTCTTGACTTTCCATATATAGAAAGAGATAGACTATAAATGACATCTCTTATGTCAATAAGACCAAAGGGATGGATATTAAATGATAGGAAGTGCTAGGAAGTGAAATAGAATGAAATAGAGCCACTTTGGGCTTCCCTATGAAATGAGGCATGGAACGGAGCCACTACGAAGAAATTATGGGAGTTACGAAAGAAGCTTCGGACTCATATTGTTCATGGGTTGAGAGCGGGAGTTGAACTCTAGGAGGTCGAATCCCCCCTTGTTCCTCAGTAGCTCAGTGGTAGAGCGGTCGGCTGTTAACTGACTGGTCGTAGGTTCGAATCCTACTTGGGGAGATTTTATTCATTCTTTAATGTAAGAATTTTAATGTAAGAATAAAGAATTGAATTAAAGGGCTTGCTTTGACCCTTAGGAGTAGGTAACCCGTTCGCTATCCTTGTTTCTATTTCTATTGCATTCTATCTCATCGTATCACATTCTGTTCTACGATTCCACTTCGACAAAAGG